>NC_087216.1:12842962-12862962 GCF_015104395.2 Macrobrachium nipponense | reverse complement strand
TTGACAGAGCAAAATATTACAATTTACGCTTAATGGGCGTGGTTGAAAAATGATCCTACTGTGGATTATTAGTTATGTTCCGTATATTAATTTTTTTTAATATCATCCAGAGGTTAGAGTTGCCAAATATGTTTATGCACACAATGTTAACATAATAGTCAAACTTTCTAACTGGACATCGTCTGTAACATAGGGAATGTGTTTCTAAAGAGCAGAAATGTTAATGATTAATTTTGGAATATTTTGGTATGTTTATTACCCTCCCCCCCATTTTTTTTGGCCGAAGATTTTTTTACATGGATATGATGAATATTTATAGGGACGTCTGGCATTTATACCATTCATAAGATGTTGCCAAATGCTTAATTAAAGGGAGGTCAGCAGAGGTTATAAAAAACATTTAGCATTTATCCTCCGCACTTTTTCATGGCGCTTCATGTTTTAAGAACAGCATTCATATACTTTATTTTCCATAATGGAGCCCATAATTCTATACGGAGATTTTTTTTCTGTTGTTTTTGGGTTTTATGTTTATGCAGAATTGATTTATATCAATATAACGTTTAAAACAATATATTTATTCATTCTCTAATTTTCAAAAATATTTCTTTCTCTTGATATATTGGAAAATACGAAAAGGCCAGATACCTTAGATTTGAATGGCTTTCATCAGAGATTTATGCAGAAAAATCAAGCAAGGTCTTAACAAGCCTGTGGGGGTGCGAATGAAATATGAGCTTGAATGCATTGCAGTACCCTCTCTCTCTCTCTCTCTCTCTCTCTCTCTCTCTCTCTCTCTCTCTCTCTCTCTCTTCTCTCTCTCTCTCTCACCACAGGGACACACACATTCATATACATATCATACAGTATTCCAGTATTTTTATAAAATGCTGTAGATACAGATGTAGGAATTTAATAATTAATTCACCGATTCGTCTGTGTTTTGACGAACTGACGTATCCCATTGTTCTTTTTTTTTCAGTCAAATTGTCTCATTTTTGGATACTCAATAACATATCAAGATTTCAGTGGTCTGCGTTGCCAGATTTCCAACAAAATTTCCACAGAAGATGAGCCAATAAGAAGCTCTGAACAACACCAGAATCTCTGAAGACTAGTGTCTCAGAATGAGGGAAAATTGGCCAACGCCAGTTCGCCAAACTATACTCTGTTTTTTTCCATCTGTCCATCCACCTGTGGTGTTTGCGCATGGTAACACTGCGTCCCGGGCATTAAATGATATTTTATTTCGAATATTAACGGTGTAATTCGCTTACAGTAATTTATTAAAACACTTTTCAGTTGCAAATGTACACTCAGATATCCTTTTATTTACCCAAAACTTAGACATAGCGTAACTATTTAAAGCCTGGGACGCAGTGTTACCATGCGAAAACACCACAGGCGGATGGACAGATGGAAAAAAACAGAGTATAGGGACGAATTAGAGTCAGAAAAATGAAGTTACTCGGTCACCTCACGAACTCGTCGTCGTCTGCTGCTGCTGCCGATTGTCTTCTCATCAGAAGTTTCGGATAGAGAATGAGGAAGAGAGACGAAACGCCTTTGCCACGCTGCCGCCACCTGTTTTCGTTAAATAATAGTCTCGTGTGTTTTAAAAGCGTCTTCGCCCGCCTGTGTACTTGTCGGCAATTTTTTTTTTCGGTTGTCGTGTCTCTTGAACACTTGCTGTTGCTTGTATCCCCAGAGATGCACTTTGTTGTCGGCGAGCTAATTGCTGGGGTGTTGCTTTCTCAGCTTTGCATTATATTTACATAAGCAGATAAGCATGTACATTGTACGCTGGCTCATGCGCGCGCCGACACACACACACACACACACACACACACACACACACACACACACACACACACACTACACAAACATGTGTAGAGAGTTCAAGACTTTTGTGGCTTCTTTGAGATGAGCTAAAATAAAAGTAGCGAAGTATTGTGTAAGATTTATGGGTACAAATAAAATCCCAATTAAATACATCTCAAGCAAGTACAAGGAAGCGATAGACACTATGAAACCACAACTATCTATCATCATCACGAGAGTTTCTGTTGCAAAGAATCTCTGACGCAACTGTGGAAACGTTAGCAATCCTTGCATTGCCAGATCCGAAGAGAACGGGGATTTAAGTAAGGTATTACAAGGGCAGGTGCGAAAACTGAATTTTGTAATAGAAGGTGAGCAGGTTCTGTTAGTTATTTAAGACAAGCCAGACAGGTGTTATAGGGTCACTTAGTGTCATATTAACCAGCGAAAGGGCATAGTGGCTGTCAAGCTTGATCAGTTTTAGTGGGTTAATAATAGTGTAATTTGAGAGATTGCCAGAATTTAAGATCTTTAGCTGCTGAGATTTTAAATGATAAGAGTTAAAAAAGTAGAAGATGGCAAGCAAGCTCTGTTGCTTTATTCCACAAAGAAATAGATTTTTATATTTTAATCGGAAAGCTTAATATGTGATAGGTTGACAGCATGTAAGGAAGAATTCATTTAGACAAGTCTCTACAATGTTGATTGATTTGGAAAAATGTTATAATCACTTAAAATAAACTGTTTCACCTTTTAATAAGGTGGGGACGTAGTAGGTTCAGCGCCCTTTTGTTATTCTTACTGGAATAATTGCACGTATACCAGCTTGTATACCTAAATACCTAGTTCAATGAATACATGCTTACATACGTAATGTATACCTGTATGTATTTGCATACTGAAAGTCTCCCTCGTCTCCCCTCAAGACTTTTTGGGGGGATTGGGTGGGTGGCTGGGGGGTGGGGGTGCCGGGAAACTTCAACCCACTTTGCAATTTATGATCTTCCGGAAATATTTTTATCTCGGCGTCTCCACTCCGTACATAAACAGACCCCAAAAAGCCTTATTATATCATCACCACACCCTCTTCTTTTCTCCTCCTCCTCCTCCTCCATTCCTGTGGGTGGGACGGGAAGGAGAATCCGTCTCTCCGCACTTCCTTTAAAACGAATCTATAATAAGTTCGGGGGAACTTTTCTCCCCCCGCCGTTTTCCAAATTTCTGTTTGAGAATATCATTATTAATATTTCTTCGCCGAGCTTGGATTAATAATAAAGAAAATAATATACAGACCTTCGAGGAACTAATAGGTCGGATTGCCAAGCCACCAAATCCAATTTGGCGCGCAAAAAATGGCGCCAGTGCGTTTGACAGCGTCTAATTTAGCGCCAGCAGCCTCTCCCCCAGACGCTCAACAGACCAGCCGGTCAGGGCATTAACTTGCCCTAACTTATACTGCTGCTGGCCTGCCAGGAGCCTGTTATTGGGGAGGAGAGAGAGAGAGAGAGAGAGAGAGAGAGAGAGAGAGAGAGAGAGAGGTTCCTGACCTCCATCTTTCTGAAGAACAAAACCCTACTTTCCAAAAGCTTCAAATGGCATGTCGTTGTACAGAACTCCTGGAAAACTCGGAACTTGTGTTTATAGCAAGTGAACTTAAGGGCATCCTTACACTTGATGTCAGTCTCTAATTTAATAATTCCATAGCTCGGTCACACATATAAGTGCATTCAAGTTTCACTGGAATACAAGAATACAAGTTCATCTACTTTTTAACAGGAGATAAGTACGAAAGATTTTTTGAAAAGATCACCTGATTTATTTTTCAACTATCGCACTATCTTCCATGCATTTAATAAGGAAACCATGGTTATTATCAACATTGGCTTTCAGATAAGGAGAAGCCACAGTGTTTTTTTTTTATCTCATTCAAACACGTACTCATAGACGCATTTTAAAATAGGGTAGGGTTATCATGGGCTCTTGAATCTTGAAAGAAATATGGTTCCTGTATTGGAAAGGAAATATGTTTAGAAAAATATTTTCAAGGTTTACCGTTATCGTAATCATTTCGAAGTGAGTGCTGGTACTACACGATATTTAAAATGACAGATGTGTTTACCAGTATTTTGAACATTGACATAACCCCCTCATTAGTCTCCTAAGAAAACCAGCTGTTTATGAAATACCGCGTCAGCACGTTGACCGCACTGTTGTTCGTTTTAAACAGGAGTGTCCTCGAGGAAGGTCACTAGTACATTGACCATAGTGATGCTTTTAGAATCATTTCTCAGTGCCCAAGTGACCTAACTAAAAATCAGTGCCGGCAGATCACCTTGTTTCTTAGTTCATGACAGTTCGAATCACCCGTCTTGAAGGTTCTGGGGTATTGTTTTATTTTTTTGTATGAATTGGCTTTACAACATCATAATATATGGTCATTCAAGCGTGAGATCATTTATACAAGGCTCAGTAAATCACTAGAATTAGGAGTTTCTTTTTAATTTCATATTGAAGATCTAGTTGGCTATAGCAATTCAAGACAATGTCTGTCATATTATGAACTTCTCTCTACCCATCTGTTAAGAGGAGGGAGGCTAAGCTTATTCGTGAAATCCACGAATAAGAAGAGTGTGTCATATTCTGGAATGTAAATGCAATGAAGGGTTAATCAAATTAGTTAACGCCCCTTCATTGTGACTTCTTCCACACTGCGGCCAGTGGATCCGAGATATAAAACGTATGCAAAGAGGAGTGGAGCGTTGTGAAGGCTTGCGCTCAAGAAACTCCTGGGAGTGATGTCCAAAGAAATACATGTAAAACAAACAGGAAGCGACAACTCGACGGCAGAATAGAAGCTAATCGAATCCAGTAGTAGTGTAACGCAATGAGACGGGTTGGACTGATCTTTCTTTTGTTTAGTGTGTACCCGGTTAAAGGTCAAAGGGTCATTGACGTTTGTGTAAGTCTAAAGAAACCGGGACGAAGACATTGTGCATTCAAGTGAATGAAGATAACTATTACGCGCTCCTTGGGGGGACTTTGTATCGCTTTGCTATCTAAGGATAGTTGACAGCTCATAATTCAAGTAAGACCAAAACGCATAGCTAAGATACAACTTCAGAATCTCTTAGTGATACGTGATTACCTTTTCCACTGAAAGGCTGACTTATGTAGGACTGGTTGCCATCAACACTTGAGAGACATGTTTTAGGTAGAAATGATTCAAGTGTTGTTTTTAATATAATGAGAATTTAAGAGAAAGTATCAGTTGTTTACGAGTATAGTTTCGTGCGCATGTCCAGATCAAGATAATAAAAATAATAGACTATATAGCTGAAATTTTGCTGTATGAAAAAATAAGTTATAAACAGGAATAATTATATTGAAAATAAAAGAAAACATGTGTTTTTCGTCGCTTCTTCTTCACTACATTTACGCGTTCTCTATGTGCAACTGCATACCGAAATTCATTAAAAACGTGATTTTTCATTTTGTTTAGTTTTAGCAATTTTGGTTGGGAGACTCACGCATTCTTTTTTCACCAGACAAATTAGTAATAGAACTTGCATTCCATTCCTTTTGCCATCCGTTTTTTCCATGGAATTTACGCAGTTTTTTATTTTATTTTATTTTTTCCCGAAAACTAACTGAATGATGCAATTTTCATTCCCCTTCTTCCCCACGTTTTTCCATGAACTTTTCGTAGGTGGGTTTTATTTGGCCCTTTATTATTGTTATTATTTTTTTTTTTTTTTACCTTTTCCCCCTCCCTAAGTTTATCGTTGCCAAAGAATAACGACTGAAGTTCAGTACAAACACAGTACTGTTGACTCTCCAAACATAAAAAGCATGCTCTGCTGGTGCGCCATTTTTTTTCCATATCGAGATCTGTTTTTTTTTTTTTTTCTTCTTCTTCTTCTTCTTCTTCTACAGATCTTTCTTGCTTTTCATGGCATTAGATACTTTATTTACGGTTAATCTTCCTTTTACTGTAATTGGACATATGTGATAATAATAATAATAATAATAATAATAATAATAATAATAATAATGTAACAATTACAATTGCGTTTTCCCTTAACAGAAGTCATCTTTATATATAACTGTTTTGATAGACGAAAACTACTGTGTATTCAGAAATCATACTCTATGTAACACCACTGGGTATTTTCGCTCAGTGTCATTTTAATCAAATGCTTTTGATTATTGAATAATAATAATAATAATAATAATAATAATAATAATAATAATAATAATAATAATAACAACAACAACAACAATTTAATCAGAAGCAGTAACAACAGCAGGTCTTCATATTTATACCGTAAACATTCATCCATTTCCATAAAAGTTTTAGAGGTCTATATCGCACAGCAGTAATCAGAAAAAACAAAAAATTTGTTGAAAAAGATAATGTTATGTTTCAAAATTCTTTTTTTGTTTTTAGGGATTTGTTTTTCGGTGTTATCCGTCATTTATTATCTCAATGAATTTTATAAAAGTTCCTTTTTATCACCTGACCAAGCTAATTCGTATTTTGATAGAAGTTACAAGTGGTTATTATTATTATAATAATGACGATGAACCTTCGTAGGGAGACTTGTAAAAAACAGAAGTATACTTTATCTACGTTTCATTATTCGTCGTTCTCATTCTGTCGTCCAAAGACCGTATTTTGTGAAGCTTTTTTGATATATATATATATTATAATCTATATATATATATATATATATATATATATGTATGTTAGTATTCGATTCTTTCGTCTTGGCATTCGCTCGTACATACGCGTGTTTATTGTCCGTATGGTTACTGTCAATCAACTGAGCGAAGCCTGGTTTGTGTCAGCAGGAGAGAGAGAGAGAGAGAGAGAGAGAGAGAGAGAGAGAGAGACATCAAAGGAAAGTCGTTATAAATAGAATTTGTCGTCGTGACAGATAACATTTTGATTCTCTCTCTCTCTCTCTCTCTCTCTCTCTCTCTCTCTCTCTCTCTCTCAACTTGGGAACTTGAGGCTGCTGTCGGTATAAGATTTCAAATATTAACCTTGTTTTTTGTTCTTGCCGAGTGGAATGCTAGCCACAAGAATATGTAGTTAAGGCTGTGAAAAATCAAATATCTGATAGTCATGAAACCCGGCTACCCCCCACCCCCTTCTCTCTCTCTCTCTCTCTCTCTCTCTCTCTCTCTCTCTCTCTCTCTCTCTCTCATATATCTGGTAGACTCATTCTTATCCTTCTTAAGATATATCTTCCATTATAGGGGTTAAGTCTGATAATTCCCTTTCATAAAAGATAAACTTATAAACTTAGGGATCTCTGGCCACCTCACACACCCCGCCCCCTCAGTAATTTTCCCATCCTCACATCTATCAAATAGTTCAAAATACATAGAAGGAATAATACATTTATGAACTATTTTAGTGTGGAGAGGAGGGGTGGGGGAGGTGATTATAGAATGGATACATGTGATGGAAGACATAGGAGAGTATACACTCGAATTAAATCTCTGGAAGTCAGGAGAATTTTGACGAAGAATATCATGATAATGATGATGATGATGGCGGTGGTGGCGATAATAGGCCGCGAGATTTATAAGGGACGTCCGATGCACGCCGGTCTCTGCTTACGAATGAAGAACCAGGATAAATGAGAAGGGAAACTGCACAAGGAGAAAGAGAGAGTAGGAATAAAGAGAGAGGGTGAGAGGTGAGGCGAGCCGATGGAAAGGGAAAGAATCTGGAGGAGTTGTTTTTTTGCACTAAGAGACAGGAATTGCATTGTGTTCAATATTGAAATTAATTTTATAATCGATCGCTCATTCATGTCAATATTGGAGGTATGACAGTTTCATGTGTCACTGAAATGGTGAAGGAATCTACAGTGACGTGAGTGTAAATATAAATATATATATATATATATATATATATATATATATGTATGTATGGTATGTATGTATGTATGTATGTTTATGTTATATAATAATATTATATATTATAATTATGTATGTTAATATTATATATATTATATTATTATATATATATTTCAAATATAAGAAAACGACAGCTTTCGCGAATCTGCTCGATTCAACTTATCAATCTGATAAGGAGAATCATCGAGCAGGTTCTAGAAAGCTCTTGTTTTATACTTACGTTTTATATATTTACTGACATGGTTGCGGATTTGTTCTTCAGTATTGGATGTATTTGATTTTAGAATTCTCAAGAAAATACTGTGTCAGATTAGCCGTAGAAGTCATTCAGTCTAATCAAATGCTTGATGGTCAAATGACAACATCATGTGTGGACAGACCTTGTGTCGTTCTTCGGGGCGGTGGAAGAAAAAGCCAAAATTACAGTCTTCCTGGTTATACCTTTATATCTATACAGAAAGGTCTGCCTGCAGAGAAAGTCCAAGTGATAACATAAGGTTAGACAAGTTAAGAAAAGCGAAAACTTAAAGCTCTTATTTATTTTGACAGGAGGTTGAGTAACAAGCAAACCTTTTATAATTTAGATTGACAAGCCCAAGATTATATGTATGCGTGCGTAATAAAAGAGTTCGTTTAAAAGTAGAATACTTCAAGGATGGTTAAGGAAGTACACATCATCCAATCATCCTCTTAACTACTGAGGCCATATGCCGGATTACGTCCACATTTCATTACTATTGAGAAAAGCCAAAGGTATGTCTATTTATTTATCTAAGATCTGTTGACTTTTCATTTTGAGATCAACTCATTAAAATTAAGAACCACACGTTGCGTTTTCTAAGTTAATCCTTGGACGCATTTCCATCCTATACGATTGAAGTCAATTCTTGTTACAAATTTGTCCATGTCAATAATGAGTGAACTTTACTTATCCCTGATATTTGGTAGTTATTTAGCAATGAATTTCCTTATCCTTTAACGGTCAGTTTTATGTTTCTGTCTGAAACTGTCTTTTACCACATTTTCATTTGCGTCTGAAGATTCTTTTTTGTGGTTTTTTAATCCTCCACCTCACGAATGGACGCTTAATAGCCCACGCAGTTAACTATACTCTGTTTTTTCCATCTGTCCATCCGCCTGTGGTGTTTCCGTATGGTAACACTGCGTCCCGGGCTTTAGATAGTTACATTCAGCTTACATTCAACAATAATAATAATATCCTATTTCGAGTCTTAACGGTGTACTTCACATACAGTAAATTATTAAAACTTTTCAGTTGCAAATGTACTCCCAGATATCCTTTTATTTACCTAAAACTTACACATAGCGTAACTATTTAAAGCCCGGGACGCAGTGTTACCATACAAAAACACCACAGGCGGATGGACAGATGGAAAAAAACAGAGTATAGTTGTCAAACCTTTGACTGAATTCGTGTCTTTGCACTTGCTCAAGTCTCGCCCAAGCTAGTAAGGCTGCATTTTCCTGCGATAAAGATTGATGTTCTGGCAACTGGGAGTTAGCACAACCTCCACTAACGTAAGTATTGACCATATCGGAGTGTAATAAACCGGAGTCGCCAATGTCATAAACGCTGGAAATGCCGTGACGTGAACCCGTGTCCCTCATTGCCTGAGTGGCGTGATCGGTATGGTCTTGGCCTGCCACCTTGGTGGCTGCGAGTTCGATTCTCGGACATTCCATTGAGGAGTTAGAGATGTGTATTTCTGGTGAAAGAAGTTCACTCTCGACTTTGTTCGGAAGTCACGTAAAGCCGTTGGTCCCGTTGCTGAATAACCACTGATTCCATCCAACGTAAATTTTCATACAAAAACTAACAAATAAACAAACAAACAAGCAGCTACGTCACTCTAAGTGACCCAGAATCTCAAGGGGTTTCAGAGGCTGTGAAGGTCCTCCTCATTCAAGACCCTTGAAAATTATTTGCAATATATGTATAATATTCAAATTGTTGCTAATTTCATTGGTTTTCATTGAAAATTAGAACTGGACATATGCACTTTGAGAGCTCTTAAGGCACTCGACTCTCGAGCGAGAAATTCGCAGTTCGATTATGAGTGATGCCTGAAGCGTTTTGGTCTTATTTCCTTAAGAATGATTGTGTCTGTTGAACTAAGCAGCAAATTACCTTATCTGATAATCAATCGATTGTCACTTCTTGTTGGCGGAAGGATGGAGGGAGCATATGTACACACAGCAAGAGTTAACAGAGGAATTACATAGACAAGATGCCCCTTGTAAGCATCAGACTTCTTCAAACAGATGCTGAGGTAGAGATTACAAATTTCAGAGTCAGTCAATCTGGAAGTCATTCGCTACTTCTGTTTTCTTGGGTTCAAATGAATTGACAATGGTTATTTAACAGGCAACCCTGTCTCTTCCTAGTGTGACGTAAATTCCATTTTGCTCTACACTAACAGTTATTTTTGTTTGCATTTTTATGTATGTGTATTAGTTTATGCGCATGATTATTTATTCATGTTGATGAACATATAAATGTTATAAGTAGGTGCAGGATAAGTATTCATATTCTGCATTTCACTGTATTTCCCTTCCCTTTAATTTCTCTTATATAGCACATACGTACAAACACACACACACAGACACCCACACAGATATACAAGGGTACATCTTCAGTCCTGTCAAGCGCATATAATTCATTCTCCCTTACACCTTCTCTGTGTTGTATTTATTCGGGTCTTCCATCACTCAGGACCCCTTTCCTACAAATCCTTCAAAAATCCAAAGGGCGTCATATTGACGTTGTGTGCTCTTGTCCTGTTCGCCGTGTGCTTCATTCCCTCCCTCCCTCCCTCCTCCCCTCCCTCCCTCCCTCCCTCACTCCTCGTCTTCCATCCTTCTTCCAGTTTTCATCTGAACATTCAGCTGATTTGCCTTTCGTTCAGTCTTTTTTTTTTATTTTTTTTTAACGTTTTTCTTTGTTGTCATTTCATAGTCTCTCTCTCTCTCTCTCTCTCTCTCTCTCTCTCTCTCTCTCGCAAGGCATTTTTCTTTGTTGTAATTTCTTAGTGGTTATAACATTCTTGATCGTAATTTATTTTTCATCCTGTGTGTAGTTTGCCTAATTGTTATGCTAAGATTATTTTGTTGATTAGATTCCTCCCTCCCTCCTCCCCTCTCTCGTCTCTCTCTCTCTCTCTCTCTCTCTCTCCCCTCCTTCTCTCTCTCTCTCTCTCTCTCTCTAGTAAAGCATTTTTCTTTGTTGTCATTTCCTAGTAGTTGTGACATTCTTGATAGTAATTTATTTTTTATCATCCTGTGTGTAGTTTGCCTAATTGTTATGCTAAGATTATTCATTCATTTAGATTCTCTCTCTCTCTCTCTCTCTCTCTCTCTCTCTCTCTCTCTCTCTCTCTCTCTCTCTCTCTCTCCAATTATGGCAACGCTTGTTCCTTTATTGTAATTGCCTAGTACTTGTGACCTTTTTGATGGTAATTTTTTTTTACCCTGTGCGTAGTTTTCCTAATTGTTATGCTAAAGTCTCTCTCTCTCTCTCTCTCTCTCTCTCTCTCTCTCAATTCTCTCTATCTCTCCTCTCTCTACTCATATGATAGCGCATTTACAGCGGGATGCGAGAGTTTTTTTTTTTCTATTACTAGTCTGAAGAGGGTTTTCATGTAATTGAATTAGTTTGACCTGATCAACTTAACGCAGCCGGAATTATAATTGGTCCTTTGGACGCGGGAATTCCCAGCGTCCGTTCGAAGGCAGAACACTGGAACGAGAGAGTCAGGAGTTGCTGCCAATACACACCTCTTCGTATCTTTTGTTTGTTTGTTTGTATGATGCTTTTACGTTGCATGGAATCAATGGTTATTCAGCAACGGGACCTACGTCTTTACGTGACTTCCGAACCACGTCAAGAGTGAACTTCTATCACCAGAAATACACATCTCTCATTCCTCAGTGGAATGACCGAGAATCGAACCCGCGACCACCGAGGTGGGACGCTAATACCATACCAACCACGCCACTGAGGCGCTTTCGGATCTTTTGAAGAGATATTTTCTTTTATGCATATGTGTATACACGTATATATATAATATATATTATACTTATATATATATATATATATATATATATATATATATATATATATATATTTATATGTATACATATATTAAGAAGCGTTTTAAAAGCATTTCTTGAAATATTACTCACTTGTTCAATGTTAATGTGAATAGAATATAACACTATGTCAATCAAGTGAGAAATATTTAAAGAAATGCTCTAAAAACGCTTCTAAACTTATGCATAAACGATGACCACTTTTTATTTATACATATATATATAATATATGTATATATGTAATGTAGATAGTTATATATATCATATATCATATATATATATATATATATATATATATATATATATATATATTTCAATAATACATATGTATGTATTTATATGTGTATAGTTTTAGTTTTCTATTCAGATTTTTATGTTATCAATGGTTTTCCCTTGCAAGTACGTTCGTTTACAGTATCGCAAAAGCTTTATTATTGCCAGTGTTATCGTATTGCTATTGGAATCTCATTGATATATGTGATATTACATATGTATATATATATGTGTGTAGATGGTGTTAATGTATATGAATATATACATATATATATATATATATATATATATATATATATATATATATATATATAAAATATTTGTAAATTGTGTCGATGGGAATTCATGGCATTAAACCGGCTGGAATCTGCTTTCGTTCCATGGACAGTCGTTATCGCGGATTTAGAGTTCCTTTCCAGAAGGGTGTTCCACCCTCATGCAATCCCCATCCCAAATCCTCCGTAAGGAGTTCGTAAGTCCGTGGGAGCGCTGAGCTGCCACACTTGTAAATGTGTAGCCAGGCGCCTCCTCTCGAAAATGCTGACCATTAATTTCGGATCGTTCTACCTTGAGAAGACTGGAAGGTCTAAACTCTTCCTTCATGTTAATGCCCCATGACCCTTCTTTTATACTGAAAAGGGGATAAAAAGACTGGAAGGTCTAAACTCTTCCTTCATGTTAATGCCCCATGACCCTTCTTTTATACTGAAAAGGGGATAAAAAGACTGAAAGGTCTAAACTCCTCCTTCAAGGTAATGCCCCATGACCCTTCTTTTCTACTGAAAAGGGGATAAAAAGACTGAAAGGTCTAAACTCTTCCTTCATGTTAATGCCCCATGACCCTTCTTTTATACTGAAGAGGGGATGAAAAGACTGAAAGGTCTAAACTCTTCCTTCATGGTAATGCCCCATGACCCTTCTTTTCTACTGAAAAGGGGATAAAAAGACTGAAAGGTCTAAACTCTTCCTTCATGGTAATGCCCCATGACCCTTCTTTTATACTGAAGAGGGGATAAAAATCCCCTCTTTAGTTTTCTATAGACGAAAGCTAATGAGATGGCCAGTTCGTCTGTCCGTCCGCACTTTTTCCGTCCGCCCTCAGATCTTAAAAATTGCTGAGGCTAGAGAGCTGCAAATTAGTATGTTGATCATCCACCCTCCACTCATCAAACATACCAAATTGCTGCCATCTAGTCTCCGTAGCTTGTATTTTATTTAAGGGTAAAGTTACCCATAATCGTGCGTTTGGCGCAGCTTCAAGTTCCAACAACACAGGCCGTCACAGGGCCGTGGTTGAAAGTTTCATGGTCCGCGGCTGAGAGTTTCACGGGCCGTTTTCTTCGGGTCTGGTCTAGCAAATTAGGGCCCCCATGATTCATTCTTAGTCACTGGCCTCTTATTGTTTCTTTGGTATCACTGAGGTAACTCGACGTCTTAATAAATTTAGTTATCATGTTTGTAAATGATCTGGAACAAAGTATAAAGATATCTTAGGAAGAGTGATAAGAGAATTCCTAGAGTATAATAGTACTTGTTCAAAATTATTGATTACCTTTTTTCATTAAATGAAATCTTGCTCGTTAATTAAGATAATAATAATAATAATAATAATAATAATAATAATAATTTGCATATACTTGCTGGATCATCAGTGAGATGTTGAGATTTCGATGTCTTTTCTCTCTCTCTCTCTCTCTCTCTCTCTAAGGCATAAAGTTATTCACATCGAAATGTTCGGTCTGCTAGTAGAACTAGTATTTATTTGCCTCTAAAGAAGGAGTGAATAAATTAATAATATTTTCCCATTTATTATGGAATCGTTTTAAGGCCTATTTTCTCAAATGATTTATATAAAAATCTTTATTTATGTTTTTGACCGTCAAATATTGTGACTATTTGATATATATATATATATATATATATATATATATATATTATATATATATATTATTCATGTTTTTGACAATCAAATATTGTGACTATTTCTATATATATATATATATATATAATATATATATATATATATATATATATATAGCAAATAGTCACAATATTTGATTGTCAAAAACATGAATAATATATAGATATATATATATATATATATATATATATATATATAGATATATATATATATATATATATATATATAAATGTAATCCGGCTCATAAGTTTATACCATTTCAGCTAAAGGTTTGTCGTCTTGGAAAGGGCTTTATCTTAAGCTTCGTGGCTTCCCTTAAGTTCTCTATTCATTTTCAACTTTATTCAGGTTACGCAGCGGTGCCTTGAAGGGTCATGTTCCTGTGTCACAATTTTTATTTAGAATATACAGATCTCATATATATATATATATATATATATATATATATATGTTATATATATATATATATATATGTGTGTGTGTGTGTAGTGTGTGTATGTATATTTAATATATATTTATTTAAATTTCCATATTTATGTATATTAATTATTTTTTTTATTTAGAATATATAGATTTCAGTGTTATTTATTGATTTTAAACGAGCCATTGTGTTGTTAATGTCCTATATATCTTAACATTGATTACCTTTTTTTATTCAATAAATTCTTGCTCCTTAATTAATAATAATATAATAATAATAATAATAATAATAATAATAATAATTTTCAAGTGGTTGTCAACGGGTGTAACTTTGAATTCGAGTTGAATTTTGCTAAGTTACCGTTAAGAGGATTAACTTCCGTGTTTACGTCCTTCACTTCACAAAGAGTTTTCTCAGGTGCTGCTACTGAGAAGGATTGGTGGTCTTAGGGACATTCAGCTCATTTAATCTCCCTTTCTGACTCTACATTGTTGTTAACCCTAAGCAGTCACTCGATTTCTCTCAAGGAAATTATTTCTGACAAGCTTGATGGTGCGCTCTACGCTGCGCTGGAACCCGGAGCTGCCAGTCATGTCTCCCCTTACCTCCCGATCCCCTACCCCTCCCCCATCCGGTGAGGACAAACATGTTTGCATGAGGAGGGTGGATGTTTCATAATATCTCCCCTACTCTCCCGATCCCCTGCCTACCCTGCCCCCATCTGGGGCGGATAAACATGTTTGTATGAGCAAGGGGGGATGTATCATAATATCCCTCCTACACTCCCGATCCCCTGCCTACCCAGCCCCCATCTGGGGCGAACAAACAGATTTGTAGGAGTGTGGATGTGTCGTGTCTCCCTTACCTTCCCGACCCCCTGCTTAGCCCGTCCCCAAATGGCATAGCTTTCATGAACTTCGCTTTAATATCGAATCCCATTCTCCTAATGATGTATTTAAACAGCGCCTCAGTGTCGTGGACGGTATGGTGTTGGCGTACCACCTGGGTGGCCGCGAGTTCGATTCTCGGGCATTCCATTGAGATGTGAGAGATGTGTATTTCTGGTGATAGAAGCTCACTCTCGACGTGGTTCGGAACTCACGTAAAGCCATTGGTCCCGTTGCTGAATAACCACTGGTTCCATGCAACGTAAAAGCACCATACAAACAAACAAACAAACAAACAAACACGATGTATTTAAACGCTTGAGGAAATTAGGGTATTTAGTTTACTTGTGAGTAAAAATACATTTAGAGATGGTATAAGGCTTCACTTTGTTATTCTTCCCTCATTCAATTTTTCTCTTTTGTGAAAATTAACAATCCGCTATTAACGGTTTGCTCTACAGAGTCAAGAGGATATTTCGATGTTCAAGACGAAGTTGTCCTTATCATTGGCCGTTATGTCGTCTCTGTATGCACAGCCGTTTATTTATTATTTTTTTTCTTTGCGACTCTCTCGCTGGACGGTGGTTCGATCCCATGAGGGGACGAAATTATTATCAACTAAAACATTCCACTTCGGTACATATATGAAAATATATCAATTCCGAGGTAGAGCGAATTAGATATTAAAGGACATTTGTAGCTCGAATGATTTATATGAATCACGGTGATGTGATAATTATTCATATACATACATATATATATATATATATATATATATATATATATATCTATATATATAATCTGTGTGTAAATGTATAGTGTCATAAGAATTTCCAAGGTGATTTAGCGAAAACATTTATTATATTGTTGTCGAGTAAACGACTTTATTGCCAGTCCATTAAATTGGAAAAGGAAGCATGATGAGAATATGATGGTCATAATGATGATTGGACAAATAAACCGACAAATATTTACAAATACAAACAGCAAAAAACGCCTTGAAGTAGTTTTAATCTCTGTATAATATATATATATATATATATATATATATATATATATATATATATATATATATATTATATATATGTTTATGGAATTTGGCCGCGCTGGGCATATATATAAATCCAGGCATTGGTATCAATCCCAATATAGAAAACACGAATGTAATTCCTAAGGTCCGGAGAATGATTTCTCTTGATCTTGGTGATTGCATACCTTTTGTGTGTGTGTGTCCAGAGAATTATGCTCTTCCATAGGGTCATTCAAAAGCCGGCGAACTTTGCCCTAAACGAAATGGTTCATTGAGATATTTACTGGCTCTCTCTCTCTCTCTCTCTCTCTCTCTCTCTCTCTCTCTCTCTCAACAGGATTCATCTTCTAAATATAAAATAGTAATAACATTCTTTTTTGATTTTTGCCTTTTCCAGCTTCCTCTTCTTTTACCAATCCCTCTATCCAGGCCTACAGGTTATATGTCCTTTATGCTTTCAAAGCTCTTCGAACGTGGCCATTGCCAGCTTGCTTCAGCTCCTCATCAACAGAACATCTCTGAGTGCTATTATTTCCATCCATTCCCTCATATCTTTCTTCATCATCCTTTTATCTTCTGTCTTAATGAACGAGTTTGTCGCTCCTTTCAAGATGAGGTCCTGACCTTTCCTGTCAGTTTTTTTTTTTTTTTTTTTTTTTTTGTGTGTACTCAGCTGTGCTGGACCCTCTCTCTCTCTCTCTCTCTCTCTCTCTCTCCCCAGTGGCACCAGTGCCATTTTTTCTTCCTTTTGTCATAATCCACCTCCTCCTCCCCCCTCCCCTCCCATCACCCCATGCCACATTTTCATACAGCACCACCTACATGTCTTTTCCTCCTCCCGTATCTTACCTCTTCCTAGTAACGCCAGTTGGACAGTTTAACGAGTCAGTCCTTCTTCCTTTTCCATCTCAGTTAATTCGTCTTTCCTTCCCTCTTCCTCTTCTAGCATAACTATCCTCATTTCGACTTCCTCCTCTACCAAGGCGTCCTTCGTCCGCTTCCTCCTACGACACTTCCTCTTCCACGAAGTCTTCCTCCTCAGCCAAGTCCTCCTCCTCCTCACCTTCCACTTCCCTTTTCAGTCAAGTCCTCCTCTTCCACCTCCACCTCACCAGGTCCTCCTCCTCTTCCACTTCCTCTGCCACCAAGCCCTCCTCCTATTGAACTTCTTCCTCCTCCACCAAGTCCTCCTTCTCTTGTACCCCTCCACCAAGTCCCCCTTGTCATGCACTTCCTCTTCCACCAAGTCCTCCTTCTCCTGCACTTCCTCCTCCACCAAGTCCTTTTTCTCTTGCACTTCCTCCTCCACCAAGTCCTCCTCGTCCTGTTCCACTTCCTCCTCCACCAAGTCCTCATCTCACCGTACTACCACCTCCTCCTCCTCCTCCTCCTCCTCCTCCTCCTCCGCCTCGCCTTTCCGTCTCTCCCTTCTCCCCTCCCCCTTTAGGTTTTGCCGTGTGCGTTGGACGGGCCCAAAAACGCCGGTGTCAGCTGGTGTGGACGGCAGCGAGCAAGAAGGGCACAACGCCACCCACTCCACTCCAGATGGAGTTTTGGGTGAAGAGGGTCCTCCTGAGTTTGGCGGAGGGGGAGGGGGAGGGGAAAGGGAACACAGGGGTATGGATGGGTAGGAGGAGGAGTGCGGGGGCGGGGGGGTTATGGATAGCGAATGGTGGTGAGGTGTTTTGAAGTAATGCGAGTTTTGTTGTGAGCAGTATGATGGAATTTTGGGACCCTTTTGTCAAGTATAATGAGATGCATGTAAGAAGATATGTGTGATGGAGGGAAGGGGGCCGCCAGAAGAACTGGAGGAGGGGCTAAAAACCCCTAGGTGATGGGCACGAGTGTGTGTGTGTGTGTGTGTGTTTTCGCATGCAACTGGCACTCAGAGAGAGAGAGAGAGAGAGAGAGAGAGAGAGAGAGAATCTCTTGTCTGATGAAATAATGTAGTCGTAATGAAATTTGGGTTTGTTAGGCGTGGTCGTCGAGATAGATCATAGTCGTCCGCATTCGCAAAGCAGTTGGTTGTATTAGGTGACTTGATCTTAGAAATCATTGACCTATATTATTATTATTATTATTATTTTATTATTATTATTATTATTATTATTATTATTATTGTTGTTATTGTTATTGTTATTATTATTATTATTATTATTATTATTATATTGCATTTTTACGTGTGTGGACTTTATTGCTCATCGCTCATATTTTGTGCACCTTGGACTGTGTACTTATGAAGGAGTGCGTTAATACGTTCATTACTTTAAAACATCTGTAGTCATGATTTTAACTAAATTCAATCAAGCGTTTAATCCATGCTAGCCAAAGTGGAACAAGTTGCGCTTTGAAAGCGGCCTTCATCTGCCGTAATTGCTTTGCGTGGAGATGACGCAACACCACAAGTAATAACTCCTTTTTTTTTTTTTTTTTTTTTAACGGAATAATGTTCTTTTCACTTTTGATTTTTCGAAATTACGTACGGCGCGCGATGAGATCTAAAATACTGTCGTTGAAGAGGAGCCGGCGAATAAAATGAATAAATGGGGCGAATAGAGAGAAACGAAGGATAACGAAGCGTATGACCGGATCAGCTGTTACGTCGTCGATGCCGCCGCCGGGTATGACCCCTCTTGACCTCTTTCGTCTGTTTTGTAAATTTCCGCGTTTCAAAAAAGGCCTCTGTTTTATCTAATTAGGTCGAATCCGGGGAGAGAACACCCGAGCATTTTGAGTTTGAAGAGGTTAGTGCTGTCTTTATGATCTTACGTGTTCATAAAAGAAAAATATTCGGCGTTTAAACAATTATTTAGGCGGTTCTAACAAGGGCCTTTAATTCGTCTGTGACCCCTTACATGAGAGCTCTCACACACACAATATATATATATACGTATATATATATATATATATATATATATATATATATATATATATATAAACCCCGTCACGTGAAAGCACACGCATTAGATATATATATATATATATATATATATATATATATATATATATATATGTTAGTATGTATGTATGTATGCATACACATATAAATGTATATGTGTATGTGTATGTATATATATATATATATATATATATATATATATATATATATATGTTTGTTTGTAGGTATATATATAATCTGTGTTCTGGTGATCATGATACTCACTTCACTTTATTTGTGTAAGATAGAAACGGTATTAGAATGTTACATTAAATCCCACTCTACTCTTTGGTAACTTATACAGTGAATTACGTACCTGATAGCTAGTCGACTGTGAAGGGTGGCAGCTTGGATGAAACACCCAGCCACTGAGTTATCAACCTCCTCCCAAAATAGTTGCATAGAACAGTAAGGGAAATACTCTCTGGAGTCACGCCCTGTAAAGGAAAAAGGCTATATGTGTGGGTACGTCGATACGATACCATTATTATAGAATGGAGTTTTGTGCAGAAGCATAACGAAAAGTATAAACTGAAGGAACTAATATGGAAAAGGTTATAATAAAATGATGCGATTTGATTGGACAACGCCCAAAGGTTTCGATTATTGGTATTTAACCAGTAGGCCTATGCCAAAGTGGCGTTACACAGCGAACATTAAAATTGATA
>NC_087216.1:12820462-12832962 GCF_015104395.2 Macrobrachium nipponense | reverse complement strand
TGACAAGTTCCCCCTGTCGATGCATTGTTCCATCATCACCTTTCAGAAACTGATACAAGAAGATTTGTAAAAATTCATGTCAGACTGAGGATTAATATATAGTGTTGTGGATGACAATATCAATGAACTTATAAAAAAATTTTTATTGGTTTGAAATCTTGAAGGCATTATTTTTTCGCAAATTGCTACAGTTCAGTTCAAATAGGAATAACGAAATCATGATAGTTGAAACAGGTACAATGAAATCATGAACGATGGTTTATGACTGTTTCATCGTTATACGGCGGTAATATTGAAGCATAAATTGTCATGGTGTTATTTGAGTTTTGGTTGTTATTCTAAGTTAAACATATTCACGCTCTTGTGTCATATACTTTTGGCATTTAGACAAACTTACTCGTTGCATTGTTTCCCATTTTTCTATCGTCGGAATATATTCTCGTTTAACATCTTCCACAAGCTTTGTTATCCCACTAAATAAATGTAACGCCAGGTAACTTGCAACTTGTCAATCGGTAACGAACTTCCACTATGGTCCTTTAGTGCCTTTGCCCTTTGAATGAGTTACCCACCCGTACAGCAGAGCATTAGCATCCGGTTTTTTGTTGAGGTGCTATGATGTCACACGGGATAGCGTTTTATTATTATTGGTATTATATTATTTATTATTATTATTATTATTATTATTAGTTATTTTGTAGATAATCGCTAAAGTTTATATTATGCTTCGTTTCTTAAACTGTTTCTCCGTAGGGGATATTGCTAACAGGGAACCTCAAGTGGTGCACTGTAGACGATATTAAAGATTCTGTAGCGCTCCTCTTAGAAGCCCCACCTTTTGCCCCGTAGGCGGTAGTGCCGTCAGTGCACCTTCCAATCGGTGGGGGGCACTTAATAGGGCCATTTATACCTTAAAAGGTTGGGCGTTTTTGCAGCGGCCCCTTCCGGCCCTTTCCAAGTTGCAACCTCTGTCGTTCCTTTTATCGTACCTCCTTTCATATTATCTGTCTTCCATCTTGCTATCCACCCTCTCCTATCAATTATTTCAGAGTGCAACTGCGAGCTTTTCCTCCTCTTACACCTTGCAAACCTACCTACTCTCAATTTCCTTTCCAGCGCTGAGTGACCTCATAGGTCCCTGTGCTTGGCCTTCTATCACCCAACTTTTGCCTCTTGTTCCCTGGGTGTTCAACTTCTAGAACATTACCTTACTCCAATTTTCATCCCTTTTAAGAACAAATTCTTCTGTACTATTGACGATAATCATGAAGCCTTGATAGTTTTAACTTATATATATCGTCGCTGCCTGTTTTATTTGTATGCTATTATTTCAAGCGTAATTTAATACTCTGTACGTGTCTTCGGTTATCTCTGTTTTTCTCTTTTGCCACCTATCGGTACTCTTGCTCCGTGAAAGCTCGTTAACATGTGTGTAGGTAACTGTAATAACCACACTTTGTCACTATAAAGCTAGAGATCTAATGAAGAACTAGCGTTTCCAAAAAGTGAAGAATTCAAGTGGATAAAGGTCATCGTAGTAATAGGGTATATACATAAAAGGCAATGTCTATCTGTCCGCTTGTATGTCTGTTCGTTATGCACGCTCAGACTATGAAAGCTAGAGCTACCAAATTTTTACCATAGACTCCCCTCCGCCTTCTGGAAGATTTGAGTCAAAACCCGAAATTAGAGGGCCGTTTCTAAGAGGGCCTTAACCCCTCTTTTTCATACCCCCTCATTTTTTTTACATCTTTAGGAGTTACCGGTTTTTCACAACTTCTTTGGCTTGACAGTCTCCCAGGTGATCACTTACTCTGAAAGTGATTGCATAATCCGCCCTGTAGGGGTCGCCATCACGGACAGCATGATTCCCGTTTTATCCCGAGCAACGCCGGGTACAGCAGCTATAGTAGATTCACATCAACTATGCATTTGATGTCTAGGCCAGTCCCTTACGACGCTCCTGATTGTCTGTTGAGAAGCCAATCACAAGGGTGGAAACACTCAATCTCGAGAGAGAGTTCACATTGGCAGGATGTATATTCCACCTCTCCTGAGGAATACTTTTGGAAGACGTATCCCTCAGGAGAGGTGGAGCATATATCCTACCCGTGTGAACTCTATTGTGAGACTGAGGGTTTCCAGCCCTGTGATTGGCTTATCAACAGCCAATTAGGAGCGTCATAAGGGAAGGGCCTAGACATCAGACGCACGGTTGATGTGACTGTACTATAGTATTACACATGTATCAGGTAAAAGGTGACCAGTAGATTCTTCGTATACATATGCGTAGGTTTACATTGTTGTGGGTGGAGTGAAAAAGAAAAAGTAACATCCCCTTGTAAAAATATAACTGCATTGTGGAGATCGGAGCTTTGCATGTAACAGCAAGAGAATGCCGCAAATAAGGTCATAAAAAAAACTCCCTATGTGGCTACAGGAAGGTCAAGACGCAAATTAGGTCATTAAAAGAAAAAAAATCCCTATGTGGCTACAGGAAGGTCAAAAAGTCTCCTTTAAACCTGTGAAACCTACTGCGCATTGCGCTCATCACGTTTCAAGTGTAGACACTTGATGCCTTGGACAGTCGTGTTCAATTTGTAGTAATGAACTTTCACTAATAGAATCCGCTCTCGCCGAAATGTAATTTCATAAATGAATGGCAACTATACTGATGCGTGTCGGCCGACTTTTGAATCATGTTAATAGGTTGTGGGGATTTTATATTTGTTCACGTCTACTCGAGATTGTTGTGGCTGGATGTGTCTCAAGTAGGTCATTGTCCAATTAAAAACGCTTTGTGTGCTTATTTACACACGCATGTATATGAACTACATATTTATATATGCACCTCTCCTCTCTCTCTCTCTCTCTCTCTCTCTCTCTCTCTCTTATATATATATATATATATATATATATTATATCTATATATATATATATATATATATATATATATATATATATATATATATGATATATAATAATATATATACACATATTCACACACATATGTATAAGTTGTATTTTATATATATATATATATATATATATATATATATAGAGAGAGAGAGAGAGAGAGAGAGAGAGAGAGAGAGAGAGAGAGAGAGAAGGGGGGGGGGGGGGGGAAATGCGCACTTCCTTGTGTCGTGTACACACGTGTTTTTAGATATACCGAAATATAGAATTTATTTCCCATGACTCGTAACGTTTGCCTTTGTTTTTCGACTCAAAAACAAAGGCAAACAGTCCGGTGTGTGCGGTACTGTTTTGTGTTTGTCAACGTGAGTAAATAGGGTTTACCTTTATGTACGTTGCCTTGAATACAGCGCGGGAAAAATATTGAGAGTTGTATAAAAACCAGAGTTTTTCTCGGAGTATTGTATCCAGATGGGCAAGTGCATAAAAAACGCGTATATTTAGTATAATCTAAAAAAAAAACCTAATTCTTCTTCCGTTATTATTGTTGTTGTTCTCATAATTATTATTGAAATCATACACGTTAGTGCACAACGAAGGTGAAAAGGAAGGTTTAAGGGTTCCATTTTGAGACGAAAACATTTTTATTAGCTAATAGATAATATGATATGGAAAACCAAAATTAGGATAAAATTCCATGATATCATTCAGTACGCGTTGGTCCCGAAATGGTATATTGTTGCTGTTTGGCTTAGAAAGTTATTACCAAAATTTATGAAGATTTTACCTGTGTATGATTTAATGAGAGTATATTATTATACGTTTGGTCAGGTTGTCCATGGTCCTTAGCATTTTCTCGAGGCAATTTTACCTCAGTGATAATGAAAGGCTACAAAAAAAATTTGCTCTTTTTAAATTCATGTATAATTTGAAGAGTAACTATTAAGTTTCCAGATAGATTTCGTTGGACGAGTGGTTTTCGCGCTCGGCTGCCAATCCGGTGGTCCGAAGTTCGATTCTCGGTTCGGCCAACGTGGAATCAGTGGAATTTATTTCTGGAGATTGAAATACATTTCTCGATCTAATGTGGTTCGGATCCCACAATAAGCTGTAGGTCCCGTTGCTAAGTTACCAATTTGTTCTTAGCCACGTAAAAATCTCTAATCCTTCGGGCCAGCCCTAGGAGAGCTGTTAATCAGCTCAGTGGTCTGGTGAAACTAAGATATACTTAAGTTTCCAGATTTTTCATGTGTAGTCCTTTACGTCACGTTTCATGATTATCCCCCCCACCCCCCTTTTTTTTCTTATCTGACGAAGGCCGTGCCTTCATTTTATCAGTGAAAAATGGCACTGGGTAATCTGACTATGAAGTCTCCATCAGGGACAGGCAGACGCCCTCGAATCAGGTAATGCAAAGAAAGGCCTGTCGTCTCCAAACGTACCGAACTTGTAAGTCTTGTCGATAAATTGACATGAACTGTCGAAAGAGTGGTCATATGGTCTTCAATGTCCCTAAGGAATCATTTTGGTGTTTTTTTTATTTTGTTTATATATTAAGAGTTTCATTAGGGTGCATTGGTGGTTGCCACACAGATGCTAGACTTTTTATGTGCGTGTAAGGAGAGCAGAGTGCAAATTCTATCTATCACCTTCACCCTGGCAACCCCAAACCCCATAAAACAGAAGAAGACTTACAAAGAGGAATAGGTTTGATAGAATTCATCCAAGATTAAAAGAGCATAAAACACTTGAAGTTGATTTTCCGATGATGATCAGCAGTCCTGGATCAATCCAGGCGTTGGATTAACCAAGGAAACGTTAACGTTCGCAAGAATTACTGATAATCCTTAGATTCTTTTTCAAATTTCCTTCAGACATTTTGGGCAGAATGGGACCAAGAAGGGTATATAGACTTGGACTTAAATTGATATTATTCTCTTTTGTTGTCTGTTTTAATTCAGATTCTGAAAGCCATATAGAGACGATAATGATATTTATTGTTACTGTACTATGACGGAACCAGCGGATTCTACTTGATTTATACACTCTCGGGATTTTAACTTAGTTCTGGACATATACTCTTTTTGTGTTTTAAATCACTCTCTAATCCAGAGATAAAAGATACACAAACACACACACGCACACACTAATATATATTATATATATATATATATATATATATATGTATATATGTATATATATATATATATATATATATATAAATTATATACGAACTGTATATTCGTGTGTTTGTATACATGCATATATACTCGCTTCGCGCGCGCGCGCGCGCACCACACACACACACACACATATATATATATATATATATATATATTTATTTATTTATAAATGTCTCTGAACTTCAGACAATTTTCTAAATGCAAAATTCAAATCAACGGCAGCTACTTCTAACCACCGCCGGCAAAGATTCATTTAACGAAGGATTCTCAAATAGCTTACTCATCATACCCTGACGAAACATCTAAAAACTTGAATTAAAAATCATATGTCATGGAATTATGTATGTATATATGTGTGTATATATATTAATATATACATATATATATTACATATATATACATATATATACATATATATATATATATTTTATTTTATATATATATATATATATATATATATTATATATATATATCCATACATTATCCATTAGAATACAGATTAATTAAACGTAATATGAAAGTGGAGTTAAAAAAAAATGGAAAAGAGGCAGTTAAGCATTACATCTCTTCCAGTTGCCTCCTCTTTAATCGTCATCACTGGTTCTGAAACGTTGCGCAGGTGAATTTGTGCTCTGTTATTTTTTTTTTTCTACATATAACGGAAAGACAGGGGAAAATATACGGGGCTAAAAAGAATTTTAACACATCACTGACAAGAGATTAAAAATGCACTCAAAAAAGCGGTTATTATACGGGCTCTGCAAACGCCATTTCAACTAAAAGGACAAAGCTGTCATCGCTTTACTGAAAGCTAATTTTGCCATTTCATGGAATTTTTTTTTAAATTATGCGTTCTGCTATGGAATCGGACTCTTTCTCTCTCTCTCTCTCTCTCTCTCTCTCTCTCTCTCTCTCAGTCACTCTCTCTCTCTCTCATCTCTTCTTCTCTTCTCCTCCGCTCGTCTCTCTCTCGTATGTTTTGTAATTATTATTCTCTTCTTTTGTTCTAACCTTCTACATTTCTATTTATATATATGTATATATATGTATATATATATATATATATATATATATATATATTTATATATATTGTGTTTGTGTATGTATATACTATATATATATATATATATATATATATATATATATTCTATAATATTTAATATATTGTTTTGTGTATGTTATATACTATATATATATATATATATATATATATATATATATATATATATATATATATATATTATATTATATATAATATTGTTTGATTCCACGTGTACAGGCTCATTTAATTTCTCTATTTTGCAACCAAATCTGTGTATTTACATAAAGATACTGAATTTTGTTTATGAACGTGTAGCCTATGTATGTCAGTCAGAATTGTTTATTTTTATGATAAAAAAAATGCGGGTTGTTTTGGATTCTCAGTATATTATTATCACTGTACGGTCGAATTGAGTTATTGTAGCTAAAATTTACGTTCGTCTCTTTTATAAAGCAGTTTATCAAAACAAGGAGAATGGATTTGTAGGTTTGTTCATCCTGTCTTATAGCGGTCCTTGAGTACTACACGAAATCTTGGTGACCAACAACTTTGTATGCAAGGAAAAGTACCTGTAAACGACTATGGATTATCAGGAACCTATTTTGAAAGTTCATCTGCAGCTAGAAGTCAGCCCATTAATTTCTTATAATGATCTAGATTTATGTAAGGTTTGAATTGCGGGTTTATGTGTCTCTCTTCCTCCTCCTCCTCCTTCTCCTCCTCCTCCTCCTCCTCCGCCTCCTCTTCCTCCTCCTCCTCCTCCTCCTCCTCCTCCTCCTCCTCCTCCTCCTCTCTACTTATTTATCTGAGCCATATATGAATATATGGAAAATTCCCGTCATTCTTGGCTGTCTCCTGCCCAGAGAAGAAATACTGTTGAATGGGAGATTCCAAAGGTCACAGAGACCGAAGGGATTTTGGAAATCCAGTGGAAGAAGGAGAAGAAGCAACAGCAGGAAGAGGAACAATAGAAGGAAATGACCTAATTTCCGTCAAGTATTAAGAAAATTCTGGTCTAATGAAATGCCACAGTAGAGGGAACGATAATATTAAAGGGAGTTCGATAAGACGTCACATGCAAGTGGTTATCCTATCCTCGATCGTGGGGGACGGCTGCTGCTGCTGAGAGAGAGAGAGAGAGAGAGAGAGAGAGAGTATAGGTTGGTAGGGTCTTTTGGTGTGGGAGGAGACGGGGGCACAACATGGCGGAGACACTATCATTAACGACTGTCAAACCCATTCACCCAAGCTCTCTGTTTCACCCCAACTTCCAAAATCTCTTCTCTCTCTCTCTCTCTCTCTCTCTCTCTCTCTCTCTCTCCTCTCTCACTAGGGGATGTGAGACTGTTTTGGTAGCATATCTTCGAATATATATAAGGAAACCAGAAGATAAGTAGATCAATTTCCAAGAAGAAAGTAATCAATTAAGAACAAGTTGCATGCCATATATATTATGTTTGCGCTGTAAGTTATACCAGTTATTTAGAACTGGATTTTATGGTTTTGCAGTCACAAGTGTTTTTATGGGTGATTACCTCGTATTTTTCAAGCGGAAAATACGTACGATGTTAGTTTGATATTTATTTCCCCCGTAATTTTGAGATAATCATTACCTAAATCTGAACTGGTTTTATACAACACAGGGTTTATTGAACTGGTTATAATACAACACCTAGTTTATTGAACTGGTTATAATACAACACTGCGTTTATGACAAGCAGACATCAATGCTCGAAACACAGTAACGCGTATAAAATATCTCTTTAATTTTATAATAGAATGACTTGACAGTCACGTGGGTATGATATCTATTTAATTTTATAATAGAATGCCTAGACAGTCACGTGGGTATGATATCTATTTAATTTTAGTATGGAATGCCTAGACAGTCATGCGTGTAAGTTGTCTATTTAATTTCATAATGGAATGCCTAGACAGTCACGCGTGTAAGATATCTATTTAATTTTAAAATAGAATGCGTAGACAGTCACATGTGTCAGATATCTATTTAATTTTATAATAGAATGCTCAGACGCAAGCTTGGCCGGAAGTCTATTAATAAATCAACAGCATTCGTGAAGGGACATTCCGTCGTTCCGTTTAAATATAAGTCGGTAAAAACTCGTCCTTGCACTCTTCGCTGACGTTCTGATAAAACGTTCGCAAGTGGAATAACGATAATGGAACGGAATGATCTTTCTCACTTCATAAAACGCTATGTACAAATGTGAATAAAATCCCTCCTCTTTGATACCGAGTTAATTAAACATTTACCATTGTTAATGCGAATGTCTTTTGCACTTTTTCAGGTAAAGACTACGTACTACAGTGCCGGACTCCAGCAGCCCTTCCCCTCCCCTCCCCTCCACCCCCAAGTCCCATACCTCTTCCGAGGGGGTTCCTGTTCCGTAGGTCCTCCAACCCCGCCCCCCACCTAGCCAGGCTTCCGAGGTTTCAGGTGCAGACTTCGCTTTTGTAAGTAGAATTCCAAATTATTTTCATTACCTTTGCAGCTGATGCTGCCGGATGTGTGGGATGGGTACACATATCCCTCTCGTCCCCCCCCTTCCCTCCCCCCTTTCTACAGTCGTCTGTGCTTCTGCATTCGTGTTACTTTTCTTGCGTGTCTCCCTTTTATCTTAGTTGGCCTTTTTAGGGGCGAGTTCTTTCCCATCTGTCTTCCGTTTTCCATTTCATCCACTTTCCCTCATTTTTCCACCGTTTCATCTTCCTGATTTTACTACATCTGATTTTCCCGACATTTAATTTCTTATCCTTTTTTTTCCTTGTCTAAAAACCTCTACATTCCCCTGCTTAACATCAGCTTCTCCTTTTTTCTCTCTCTTTATATTATATCCTCTTTAATTTTCATTTCCCACTTTGACCCTTGTCATTTCTATTTTACATTTCTTTCCTCCATCCATAGCCCGCCTTTTCTTTTTCATTCGTTCTTTGTTCATGTCTTCTCTTCTCAACCCACCCATTAATGCGAGTTCGTCTTGCTTTCTCAGTTTCCCTTATTTTTATGTTTACTTTGCTGGTAACCAAGTGTTTCAGTTTCCTCTTCCATCTTGGTTATTTTCTTCGTTTTCCTTTTGTTAATTTTATTTAAGCTTCGGAATAACTGTATTCTTCGTTATCTTGATAAATACGGCCTCTTCCATCGTTTGTCAGATGAACGTGATACAGATAATAACACTAAATCTTATGAAGTAAAATTAATAAAAATAGACCTCTTTCCCTCTTCCGTTACCCATCTTAGTGTCTGTTCTCAATGTTTGAGGTTTATCTAGAGCGAATAACGCCAAGCGCCGGATTGAGTGAGAGGATGATAACCTCATTCTGGAATGAAGCAAAGCGAAGAGAGACCTTGAAAGTGAAGTAGGAAAGAGAAAGAACCGAGCATACCCCCTTGTTGTTTTCGAGAGCCCCAGAAACCTATATCTTTTAAGTATCTTGTTTTCGCGATTCGTTTCCGCACCGTCCTCGTGATGCGGTCTATCTGGTCGGTCGCGTCTCGTTCGTAGCTCCTGAGGTTTCTTCTTTTTTTATTTTTAGCAGATTAATTTTTCCCAATCTAGTCCCCGTTACTTAATTTTACTTTCCATTCATCCCGTTTAATTCTCTCGTCTCCACTGGCCAGGTCACCGCCGTACTGAAACCTGATACTTATTTCCATGGCCTTTTTCGCATTTTGCACTTCGGAGTAGCCTATGCTGTCCACCGTATATTTTCCAGCTTGGTGGTTTTTTATCTCTTTTATGGTTCTTTTATATATATATATATAATATGATATATTAATATATTAGATATATATATATATAATATATTATATATAATATTATATATATATATATATATATATTATACACATATAATCTATTCAAATTTTTTTCTCTGTCGGGAAGAAATGTTTTATCTTTAGGCCATTTCCCTCTCGCTTTTTGCAGCGCCTCAGTGGCGTGGTCGGTATGGTGTTAGCGTGCTACTTCGATGGCCGCGAGTTCGATTATTCCATTGAGGGGTGAGAGATGTGTATTTCTGGTGACAGAAGTTCACTCTCGACGTGGTTCGGAAGTCACGTAAAGCCGTTGGTCCCGTTGCCGAATAACCTCTGGTTCCGTGCAACGTACAAACTCCATACAAACAAACAAACTCGCATTTTTTTTGCGTTTCTGAAATCTACCTGATCATCCTTGTCAGTTCTTTAAATCATCTGCATTGCTTCCCGCCATTCCTTTACAGGCCATATTTCACCGTCTTTTCCTTCTATGCCCCTACTATATTCCAGAGATTTTCCAGTGCCAATTCCAGTTTTCCTTTCTTTGCGGTTTCCTTCATTCTTATTCCTCCCGTCTTTCCATCCGCCTTTATTTCCCGCATCTCCGCCGTTTTTCAACTATATTCTTTTTCTACCCTTCTGATCTATTTTTCCTTCGCTTCTTTGCTCTCTCTCACATTTCCCGTTTCCATCTGATTTAACATTCCCACTTATACCTTCTTACTTTCCTTCTCTCACCTTTCGGCATCTTGTCCAATCATCCATACCCTTCCTTGACATTATTTGTGCTATTTCTCCTTCCTCTTGTCTGCTTCTCTTGTTAACTATTTCTCCTACACTTAGTTTTTTTTATCTTCGTCTATTTGTCTCTTTCTTCACACCATATCTCTATTTTGCATCGTCTTGTAATTTATTCCAGCTCTGTCGCTTATATTTTCCCTCTCCATTTTCTTATTTCCATATGATTTTCTCCATATTTATAATCTGTTTGGATGGTGTTATGAAGATTTTCTCTATCACTCGTTATTGGTGCCGATGTGATCTATATTGCTATTATTTCAAAATAGTCATGTAGGTAAGATGAGGTAATACCATTTAGAAACTGAAATGCAGCGTAACACCTAATTATCGTTTAGTTATTTTTCTGAAGCAACTTTTAAAGCTAGAATTAATATTTTTAAAAACATTTCAGTCTTGTATGGCATCGAATTATAGTTATAAAGACAGTGAGAGTGAGAGGAATAATTTTCGTTTCCGGATAACATTGTACTCCCTTTTTATGGATTTAATTTAATCCCGTTATGAGATGATCTTAATCCCAGCTCTCATTCCGAAACCTCCACTTTAAATTAACATGTTTTTTTTTTTGGACGTGTCCTGTCATGTTTATGTTTGGTGGTGGTACCTCCCAAATGGTCGAAACGTGCACTGGGAGGTCTTAGCACTCATTTGTAAATACTGTATGTTAATTTCATTCAAAATTGATTTCACATTGCACGAAGGAAAAAATATTTAAATAAAGTTTTAAAGTTGTTTCATTTGTGTTTTTTTTTCGTTATTTCTGACTAAGCGTTATAAATTAGACTAGATTTTCGTCCCATCATAGTTGATTTATGATGTTTTTTTTTTTATTTTGATAAAATAACAACAAGAACATTTAGAGAGTACAAATCTCATCCAAAATCTGAGCGAACCAAGAACGTGACCTCCATTTCGGGGGCAATAAGTTATGGTCCATAACGAGAAGGTATTATATGTGATAAAACTGCTTTAAGAGTTGTATATATATTGAAGGTAAGCGGTAGCAGAATGTTACTGCACTTTCTCCCTCACACAAGTTACGTAGTCCTATAGTATTTTGTTATTATAGTTTTCAGTCCCTCTGCCATTCTTATAACTGTTACCCTTAATGAGTTAGTCTTTTTTATTCAAGTTCTTCTCGTTGATGTTCATTTGGTATATGTTTAGCGCCTCAGTGGCGTGGTTGGTTTGGTGTTTGCTTCTCACCTCGGTGGTCGCGGGTTCGATTCTCGGCCATTCCATTGAGGAGTGAGAGATGGTGAGAGATGAGCATTTCTGGTGATAGCAGTTCACTCTCGACGTGGTTCGGAAGTCACGTAAAGCCGTTGGTCCCGTTGCTTGCAATAAAACCACCTGGTTCCATGCAACGTAAAAACACCATACAAACAAACAAACAAACAATTTGATATATGTTGAAGATTGAAGATAACATGCACAGCCATATATGTACATACATATACGCATGCATATATATATATCTATATATATATATATATATATATAGATATATATATATATATATATATAGTGTGTGTGTGTGTGTGTGTGTGTGTGTGTGTGTGTGTGTGTGTATGATAAAAGAGCCTATAAAAAACGCCAAAATATAGAGAGAAAAATACTATATTTCAGAGACTGCTGTCTCTCTCTTCATCTACCTGAAGATGTGAAAGCAGTCTATGAAATATGTATTTTCTCTCTATATTTTGGCGTTTTTATGGGCTCCTTTTATTAGATGGAGTTCTGTTATAACATATTTTTACTAGTCATATATATATAT
>NC_087216.1:12812962-12815462 GCF_015104395.2 Macrobrachium nipponense | reverse complement strand
TTAGTGTTATATCATTTGCAGTGCCGCAGATGTCTACCAAGTCCTTAGGCACCATAATGGCCTGGACGTTCATTCCAACGCACCTGGGTTCAGGCACACGCACACACACATTAGCAGACAAATACATATGGAACCAAGTGCATACGCACACACACACACACACACACACACACACACGATATTAATACTAAAGAGCTTGCTTATTTCTTACGGAATGCGTCTCGTTGATATTGTGGTTTTGTGTGTATTTAAATTCTGTGTGCGTACGCACACACACATACACGATATTAATACTGATGAGCTTGCTTATTTCTTACGGAATGCGTCCCGTTGATATTGTGGTTTTGTGGGTGTTTAAACTCTGTGTTCAAGTGTGTGTGTGTGTGTGTGTACAGAGGAGGGTGGGGAAGGGACCCAGTGGTGGAGATGGTTACATAACCATCACTCCAGTCCTTATATATATATATACCTGCTTCCCGCAGCAGCAGCAGCGCATTAGCTTAATGGAAATCAATCTTTAATTGCGAATTCGTACCGAAGTATATATGGTCGTCGAAGCTCTTTATAAATCGCCGCATGAGAAGGGCCGTTGAAGCCAAAGGATTTTCCGATAAATGTAATTGCTGTGAATAACAGCACATGACGTCGATGTCCTTTTCCACAGCGGGCTCTAGCGCGCGCGCGCGCGTGTGTAGGGGCGAGTCGTCGATAGAGCGAACATAGCGTTTTGAAGATCTGCTTGAGGAAGTGGAATATCCAGCTGCCAATTAGCGGATAATTGTACTGTAGTGCGTGGATGGGGTTGCGAGATGCAGTCAGATAGCCGAGCGAGAAGGGGCCAGGTATGGTAGTTACCGTTTGCAGCCGATAATAGGTAGAGTACACTGGAGGGAGTGGCGGAAAAAATATGCCACTAATTTAATGAAGAGAGCAGTGGCTACGTTAGGGTGGAAGAAAGTGAAGTAAGGTGAAAAGAGCAGTCCCATTTTGTCCTTCCGCTGAGCTGTTTATTTATTTCAACTTTTTTTCTTCTTTTTTTGCCTCTAGAAAAAAATACCTGCATTTAGCGTACTTTATATATGTGTAAGTATATATATATATATATATATATATATATATATATATAATATATATATATATATATATTGATTTGCATATTGCATATTAGCTGTCAGTTTCAGGACGCAAACATTTCATGTATCGTATTGATTTTTTAAAATAATAATTTTATTTTTATTATTAGTTTTTTGTTTAGCAAAATATCAAGTACATTTAGAAACGTACAATGTTAGTTTGCGTAGAATTTTGTATGGCAATGATTATTATTATTATTCAGATATAAACCGCCGGAGGGTAAAATTCATCCAAGCATGAAATAGATCAAGAAGTGTGTGGGTGGCCGTGCGGTAAAACATCGCAGTTTCATCCATTGTATCATTCAATAGAAAGATAATATCTGGGATTGATTGTGCCGCTGGCACTGCCCTTTCAGGAGAGCGAGCAGTGTAACGATCTCGTAGAAGAGGGAAAGAAGTTACAAGAAAAATTGGTTTTCATGATTTTTCTACATCCTTTTTCGGTGGTTTTGCTTTCCCTGCAACGCCAGGTAACTGACGTTGATCAGAAGTTCAAGGGAAGATACAATGCTTCACTACCCTTATACTATTTTCATTGTATTTTTATACATTTTTTTCTATCTACTGAGTAGTAGTAGTATTGGTAATAATAATAATAATAATAATAATAATAATAATAATAATAATAATAATAATAATAATTGATCAATCAACCTGCTTTCTTCGTGGTTAAGTTCTCTCTCTCTCTCTCTCTCTCTCTCTCTCTCTCTCTCTCTCTCTCTCTCATCATCTGCTTCTAGCAAGGGCTACATATGGGCATTAGCTGTAATTAATCCAGCGTCATATTTTACGTCGCTCGTTGTAATACATGTACTAATCGTGAAGGTTACGAGTGACAGAATATTTTTTCTTTTTAAAGAGAAGCTTCGTAATGAGATTTTAATCATTCTATGTTTGTTACTGCAAAGGAATTTGATTCTTCTTTCATGTTTTAAGTATGACGTGGCTTCGTAATGGTTGTCTATCCCTTTAGATTGAATGCCAAGGATGGTTTTCATTATTAAAAATTTCACGACCTTGTTGGCGCCCGCTGCATACGCTGGAACCCGGAGGCTGCTGTCTTTCCTACCCTCCCGATCCCTCACCTAACCCCACCCGGAGGGTGGATGTCTCCCTTACCTTCCCGTTCCCCCCCACCTACCCCAACCCACGCGGGACGGACAAACCGGTTTGCAGGGGTGGGTTGGCTGCTTCATGTCTCCCCCACTGTCGCCCGGGGCAGGACAAACAAGATCAGATCCTCTCGAATTTTATTATTAATAGCTATTTGCATCAGATTATGTCAATAATTACGAGGAGGCTGTACGTTATCTCCCGAATCCTCTCTCTCTCTCGAATCGTCTCAAAGCATCTGTCGAAATCAA
>NC_087216.1:12797962-12805462 GCF_015104395.2 Macrobrachium nipponense | reverse complement strand
ACGGTCGGTGGTGGCCCGCGACCGCAAAGCTCTTTAAGCGCAGATGGTTCATATGAGAGGTTACTTCTGTACCCTCAAAAACATAAGGGAAATTCTCTCTCTCTCTCTCTCTCTCTCTCTCTCTCTCTCTCTCTCTCTCTCTCTCTCTCTCTCTCTTAGAGCAGTCCTGTGAATAATCAAGAAAGAAATATGCGTCAAGAGGCTGGCCTTCATTTGCATTTTATATTGCATGCTTTTTTTTCTCTCTCTCCAAAAGGTACCAATCAGCGACTGGAAAATCATCCGTTGGAGTAAATGGACCCATTTTCGCCACTTTTATTTTGTGTGGTATTGACACGAGCCACATTTCCCCATTCTCGAATAACATGGCGGATCTGAAGTGTCACTGAGAACCTTTTCAGTTAGACTGAAGTTACTGACAAGTGTCACTTCACAGTATGTTGGTCAAACTATGTTACGGGTTGTTTGTATAATTTCATATTTCCTTTTATCAATTGCAGTGCTTCAGGAATAATGAAAGAAATGCAATTTTAGTCATTTTTCCTCTTAATTTTTTTTTTATATTACCAAGGACCTAGTGAAGTTTTGTGTCCGTACAAAAATGAAGCTGACAGTAGTGTAATCTAACTTTTATAAAACCAATTACCATTCCAATCAAGATGTCAGTCATATCACATCGGCTAATTTACTCTATAAATAGTCAGTCTTCATATTTCTCGAATCATTCAGCGGCTGTTTCTCTTTCTGAACACTTCCGAATTCTCTACCTGCTTTTGTTCTTTCTTTAAGAGGCAAATCTGTCCAAACCCCTTTACCTTTTTATGTTCTCATTGGCATCCCCTTGGGTGGGTAGTGCCGTCAGTACACCTCACGCGGTGCACTGTAGGCATTACTCGAGGTTCATTCCTTTTACTGTACCTATTTTCATATTCTTCCATGTTACTTTCCACCCTCATCTGTCAGCTGATTCATAGCGCAACTGCGAGGTTTTTCCTCCTGTTACATCTTTCAAATCTATTTACTCTCAGTTTCGTATTCAGCGCTGAATGACCTCATAGGTCCCAGCGCTGGGCCTTTGGCCCAAATTTCATATTTCATTTCAATTTTCATTTCCACCTGATTGCCATCTACGAAAGAAAAAGGGCAACAGCTCACAGTAACACGATTTGTGCTACTTAATCTCCCATGACCACCCTCTCTCTCTCTCTCTCTCTCTCTCTCTCTCTCTTTTCTCTTTTTTCTCTCTCTCTCTTCTCTCTCTCTCTCTCTCTCTCTCTCTCTCTCTCTCTCTCTCTCTTTCTCTCTCTCTCTCTCTCTCCATCAGCGTCGTTATTCCATCGGTGTTTCATAGTAGCCAAGTAATGTGTCTCGGTGTGGGTCCGTGACGAATTTTAATATGAGTTCCCTTGCGCGGGACACATGTGGCTTTTAGTAGGGCGTGGGTAGGGGTGTGGTAGGAGAGGAGTGGGTGGGTTTTAGAGCTGGAGACAAGGACAAACTCCTCCTCCTCCTCCTCCTCCTCCTCCTAGCTGCTGCTGGTGCTGGTGCTCTCATGAATATATGTCCCTCTTGCTGCAAACGTTTGCTTCGTCTCACGAAGGAAGCAGGGGGAATGGGGGGGGGGTGTAATTTTTTCTTTAGGTCTACGGCCAGTGGGGACTTGCTTCGAGTTTTTATTAGTGATTGATACACTGTTTGTATGTGTGTGTGTATGTGTGTGCGCGTGTAGGTCACGTGCATGTGCTTACACTGTTTAGGTATTCTATATATTGTGTGTAGTGTCTGTGTGTGTGTATATACTATATAAATATCGGTTAATAGATTGATTTGTATACTCTTGTAATTAGGTGTTTGACAGGCCATTACGTGTGCAGTTCGTTTAATGCACTAGAGTTAAGGTATATAAATTTGCCCGAGTTAATTTACCAATACTTGAGATAGTGCTGTCTCTGATACTGACACATGCGCTGGGTATGTATGCACACGATGTGTGTGGTGTGCGCGCGCGCGGCATGCGTGTATATATATATATATATATATATATATATATATATATTATAATACATATATATATATTGTGTGTGTGTGTGTGTGTGTATTTATATTTATATTTATATAATAAAATTAATAGCCACAATGCACTCATAACTTCTCAAAAAATTCTTTGTTTTATTTTGGATATGCTTGTACTACAAAGCCTTGAGCTCCAACTTCAAGGAAATTTGAAGAAATCATAATGTCCGTTAGAAGAAAACGAATCCACGATACTATAATCACGACGAGGTCACCTTGCCGACATATACGTGTGTATATATATATATATATATATATATATATATATATATATATATATATATATATATATGTAGGTAGAATTATTAACCCTTCTATTAGGCTCGACCTCGAACCCGGTTGACAAATCACTCTCAGGTGTTTTACTCCACGTCGTTGAAAAAATCGACCATTATCAACAGGAACTTCCTATGTGCAGCCGGAAATGCTTGGCTGGCATTTGTTTACTGAAAAGTCACGCGAGGCAAGTTGATGGCATGCCAAGGCTTTATTGCCTAGTGAATTTATCATTACCTGGTTACATGGTAACTGGAAGCCTATGCTTTTGTCGATTATTATTTTATTATTATTGTAGCTACTGTGCTCGTTGTAATGATTACGGGTTTCTCTGTTCAATGCTTAACGTGTAGATGTTTCCTGAACAATTCTGAATGCTTTACTTCTTCAAAATGACATGCATGTAGACGTTTCCTTAACAATTCTAAATGCTTTACTTCTTGCTACTGAAATAATTGTAGATGTTTCCTTAACAATTCTGAATGCTTTACTTCCTCTACTGACATGCTTCAGAATTTTCCTCCTGCTTTTGTTTTCAGGGACGTGAATTAACTCCTTCCTAATTCTCTTGAAATTGTGAATAATAACTAGAATCAAACGCCTGGCCCACCAGTCTCATTGCCATGAATGATTCGGGTGATTTATGGGAAATTCACGAACGTTTTCTGTTTAGCGAAGATTAACAAATACGTTTCCTTCCGTTTTTTCCATATAGTTTTATTTTGTTAGGGCTGATATGAAACAGCGTTTTCAGTCTGCGAAAGTGGTTGCTTTTAGCATCTTCGTGTATCATATAAGAGTTCTGTCTATTTATTTGTCCATCTTCATCAATTAGTAATACCTTTTGTTTATGAACATTGCCTATATTTATACATGTAAATCCACACACATATGTATGTCATATATATATATATATATATATATATATACTATATATATATATATATATATATATATATATATATATATATATGAATATTTACACATCACCGTGATTCATATAAATCATTCGAGCTACAAATGTCCTTTAATATCTAATTCGCTCTATACCTCGGAATTGATATATTTTCATATATGTACCGAGGGGGAATTTTTAGTTGAAAATACAATTTCGTACCCCCACCCCTGGGATCGAACCACCGTCCAGTTGGACGGGGAACGAAAATCAGGATCGACAGTGACGCTACCGAAACGGCTATCAGATAGCCGTTTCGGCAGCGTCACTGTCCGATCCTGATTTCGTTCCCCGTCCAACTGGACGGTGGTTCGATCCCATGGGGGTACGAAATTATTATCAACTAAAAATTCCCCTCGGTACATATATGAAATATATCAATTCCGAGGTAGAGCGAATTAGATATTAAAGAACATTTGTAGCTCGAATTATATATATATATATATATATATATATATATATATAATATATATATATATATATATATATATTTGTGTGTGTGTGTGTGTGTGTGTGAGTGTGTTTACGCAAAATGTGGATAATTGCCAAATGTGTACATTTTGCAATTATTTTGCCTATTGTGTACAATTTGCAGCGCTTGGTGCCTGCAAATTGTACACAATAGGCAAAATTAATTGCAAAATGTACACATTTGGCAATTATCCACCATTTTTGCGTAACAATAATGTATAACTGAAATGGCGAAAAATGTGGAAACGCGATGAATATGTAAATACGTAGTAAAGGCAAAAGCCGCGAAGGAAAGTTAAACAATGGAGCACCGCTGCCAGGCTTTTCGACTGTCGTCTTCTAAGCAAAGGACGCGATTCGAAAGGCCTTGCAGCGGTACTCCATTGTTTAACTTTCCTTCGCGGCTTTTGCTTTAAGTTAAAGTATATCTTAGTTTTACCAGACACTGAGCTGGTTAACAGCTCTCCTAGGGCTGGCCCGAAGGATTAGATATTTTTACGTGACTAGGAACCAATTGGTCACCTAGCAACGGGACTCCCCTACAGCTATTGTGGGATCGCTACAATGTATCGAGAAATTAATTTCTATCACCAGAAATAAATTCTTCTGGTTCCGCGTTGGCCGAGCCGAGAAACGAACTTCGGACCACAGATTGGTAGCCGAGCGCGAATGCACTCGGCCAACGTGGAACTTTTGGCTAGTGCTTTAATATAATATATAATCTCTTATATATATATATATATATATATATATATATATATATTTGTATATATATATATATATATATATATATATATATATATATATATGAGAGAGAGAGAGAGAGGTGTCTCACCATACACCTTTTCCCTTAGAATACCAGAGGGTGTAAGATTTCCTGTCATCAGCGAGTCTCTCCAGAAAGAAATTACTAGCCATAGACCATTTTCCCACTCTGCGACGCATCACTTTTGACTGGTCACCAAGTACATATTCCTCTGGGTATCTCATGGATGGAAAGGCAGCTTTTAATGGAAATAGGCCTAAGAATTTGGGTGCATGATGGGGTGAGGGAGTCATAAGCGACTTAGGTCTATTTTCTGGAAATGCAGGTGGGTGTCAAATTATAAGGGGAGGTCATATATATATATATATATATATATATATATATATATATATATATATATACATATATATCATATCAAATTACTCTGGTTTATAAAGGTAAGGACTATATTTCGGTGGACTAACTTCCACCCTTATCAAGTACTTGATAAGTGTGGAAGTTAGTCCACCGAAATATAGTCCATAGCTTTAAACCAGAGTATTTTAATGGACCCCTTATACTTGAGGTGTGTCCTGTTTTAATAGAAGAATTTATTTATATATACATATATATATATAGTCTGTGTTTGTGTACGAGCGCGCGCGCTGTTTGTTCCTTCTTGAATGGTTGTCGCATCCCATTTCGTGAGCCATACCCAAAAGCAACATATAGGGAGGACGAAGGTCGCTTGACTTTTTGGGATTACATCTTGTCATTCTTCCATAACTCGTAAACAAAACAAAAACACACATAGTAAGTTTCCTTATTATTCTGAATAATTTTGAAAAAAGAAAGGAAAACAAAAACTTTGATATTTTCTGTTAGGTTCCCATCACGATCAGAGAAAAAGAAAGCAAGTTTCCCTATTTTTCTTAATCATTTAAAATAAAGCAAGAAAAAAACTGTTATTTTCTGTTAAGTTCCAATCACGATCAGAGCAAAAGAAAGTTTGAGTTTCCTTATTTTGCTTAGTCATTTCAAAAATACAAGAAAAAAAATTAATATTCACTGTCAAATTCATAAAAAAGAAATTAAGTTTACTTATCTTTCTTAATCATTAAAAAAAGCAAGAAAAAAACTTTGATATTCACTTTTAAGTTCCCACCACGATCAGAGCAAAAGAAAGTAATTTTCCTTATTTTTCTTAATCATTAAAAAAAGCAAGAAGAAAACTGATATTCACTGTTAAGTTCCCATCACGATTAGAGAAAAAAAAATGTTTCCTTATTTTTGTGAATCATTAAAAAATTAAGAAAAATAGATATTCACTTTTAAATTCAGAGCAAAAGAAAGCAAGTTTCCTTATTTTTCTTAATCATTGTGAAAGAAGCAAGAAGCCACAAATACTCTTTAGACATTTAAAGCCAAATTCCCATCACAATCGAAGGCAACATTTGGTGAATAGAAGAAAATCGCAGTAGAATCCTTGATCCAAACACGACGGGGATGAAAATCCCGACAAAGCAACACGTTCCGCACATGTTTCACTTTAAATGGCTCGAAGCTAAGCAAGTCTGTGTAAAACCTTAACCCGACATAAGCAGATGTGGACAAACACACACACACATACGCACACACACGCGCACACACACATACACTATGCTGCACCCAGCCAGCATCGCCAGCTGTTGTACATCGATCACAGATACACACACACAAACACAAACACACACTCGCACGTACGAGCGCAGTTATATACGCACATGGTTATTTGGTTTGAAATGCAAAATCTCTCTCTCTCTCTCTCTCTCTCTCTCTCTCTCTCTCATATATATATATATATATATATATATATATATAGTATGTATGTAAGTATATATATATATATATAATATATATATATATATATATATATATATATATGTATGCTACAGGGTGGTCCAAAAGTAGGTGGACAGTAAATGATAACATTTATTTTTGAGATTACATTAACAATCATATTTACTAATACAATTATTACATTGGCAATTAGATTTTATTGTGTGCAATAATACAAAAGCACTGCAATTCTATCAACGCAGGTGATCAAACTCATGTCCATTACAATTTACACAGCTATTCCACCTATATATATATATATATATATATATATATATATAATATATATATATATTATATATATATATATATATATATATATATATATATATATATATTAGCTTGAACATCCATACAAATATCTGAATAACTTGTACATCATTTCATGCCAACGAAATATAACAGTTGAACTTCACTGAATAACAGTGTATTTTCTAATGATTGCAAGCATCCATTGCATAGGAAATTTCTCAGATCTTGGGATTGACAGAAACCTTCATAAATCTTGGAAGTCACTCGCAGGCTCTCGATGCTCCCCTCCTCTTTTTTTATTTTTTTTTTCTACTGGTTTTCGTTATCTTAATATTTTGTATACTTGAGGCACGCTTTACTCTTTTCACTGCTAACGTTTCACCTACTTTATTCATTTACTTTGTTTTATTCAATGTGTTTTCATTTCTGTATTATTATATATATATATATATATATATATATATATAATAGATATATATGTGTGTGTGTGTGTGTGTGTCGCTTATACGTATCAGTAATCATAAGCGGGTTGGTGGGGTGTTTGGGGGTTGGGGAGGAGGATATGACACTACACAGGTGGATGAGGAAATGAAAGAGGTTGAAAAGAAATGGCCTGCCTCTATATTTAGGCTGCGCAAAGTACGTGCAAAATAAAGATGAATGGCGCAGATTGTATAGGAGTTTTCAACTGGCTGCTGATGAGTCGTCTATGCAGGTGTATGAAGTATACCTGATGTGACAATTTTCTGAGCACGGGATTTAGTCATGATTCAGCTGTTAACGAATCGCTGGAACCACCGCAATTTTGGAGAACAGGTTGATATAGTAAAATTTAATTATGATGTATGTG
>NC_087216.1:12767962-12795462 GCF_015104395.2 Macrobrachium nipponense | reverse complement strand
TGTTGTATCGGGCATTGGGTTTTTTCTTCGTTATTTCTATTAACGCGGCTTATTTTTACCTCTTCATTTCTATTACCTTGCTGGGCTGTTTTCCTTGCTTTTTCATCTAGGGTTAAAGCTGGGCCAGTAATAACGATTTTAATAGTGAGGTCAAGACACTTATTCAATTACTGTGTATATTGTGTATAAGAATACAATGCAAAATGACTAGAAAAATACTAGAAATTGTGTAAATTTGTTGTTCCAGTATCAGGAAAAAGGAGAATAGAAAAATCCGGGTGTGAAACGCTCAGGTATATTCTGTAACGTTTGTCGACGTCAAAATTGCTCACTATAATATTTGATGATCGCAGTGGACGTTAATGAATGACATGTTAGATTGAATGATCGCTCTTTTTTTTTTTTTTTTTTTTTTTTTTTTTTTTTTTTTTTTTTTTTTTTTTTTTTTTTTTTTTTTTTTTGAGGTTTGTGTTTGTTTATGTTACACTTTATGTGTTACATTATTGATGATAACGGCTTCAAGAGTTAGTTCTACCTTTGTGAAAAGTATAGTGCAATGTCATAGAAGTATGTTGAAGCCTACAGTCTCGCAATTATAACAGTGATTTTTGAAAGTTATTCTCCAACAGCTGACCAGTCCTTTTCTATTCAGATTTCTAGTCAGGAGATGTTTTCCCCGTTGACGGAAATTGTTGCTAAACTTTGGAACAGGAGTATACAAGATTGGCGTTCGATAATGAGAAATCTCAGATTAGCTGGGCAATGTGGAAACCTCCTCAACTCGCTGGACTTGAAAATAATGCTATTGAGGAGCTCTGTGTCCTCAGTACCTGGTCTTCGACTCGAATGACCTCGAATTCCTGTCTTTTCGGCGCCTTTTGGCCTCCTATGAGAGTCATTTCTGTCTCAGTAGGAATTATATTAATGCAACCTGGCCTAACATAACCTTTCTTAGTGTCGGATATGGTTGACGCAGATGTGACTTGATAAGATTTTATGAAATTTAGGCTTCCAAGACAAGCACTGGGCACTTTGTGAAAAGAGGGAGTCGGGGGTATTTGGAAAGGGCAAAAGTCAAGCATATCTTAGTTTAACCAGACCACTGAGCTGATTACCAGCTCTCCTAGGGCTGGCCCGAAGAATTAGATATTTTTACGTGGCTAGGACCCTATTGGTCACTTTGCAACAGAACCTACAGCTTATTGTGGGATCCGAGCCACACCGAGAAATGAATTTCTATCACCAGAAATAAATTCCTCTGATTTCGCGTTGGCAGTCGGCTCGGTCAACGCGAAATCAAAGGAATTTATTTCTGGTAATAAAAATTCATTTCTCGATATAATGTGGTTCGGATCCCACAATAAGCTGTAGGTCCAATTGGTTCCTAGTCACGTAAAAATATCTAATCCTTCGGGCCAGCCCTAGGAGAGCTGGTAATCAGCTCAGTGGTCTGGTTAAACTAAGGTATACTTTTTCGCGTTGGCAGAGCGGGGAGTCGAACCCGGACCCTAACTCGTCCAACGAGGAACTGGGTGAAGGGCAAGGAAGTAAAGGTGAAACTGGGGCAAAAGTCGACAGTTGCACTAAGAACGTAATAGAGAAGTTGGACAGCCAGCTTAAAGAAAGGAAGCGGGAAAAAGGGGTGTATATATATATATATTATTTATATATATTATAATATTATATATATATTTATATATTATTATATTATTTATATATTCACCCCTGGTTCCCGTTCCTTTCTTTAATATATATATTATATATAATATATATATATATATATATAGGGGTGATATATTATAATATATATATATATATATATATTATATATATATACTGTATATATATATATATATGTTATATATATATATATTATATATATATAATGGTATATATATATAATATATATATATATATTATATGTGTGTGTGTGTGTGTGTATATTATATATATTAGATATATATATATATATATATATATATATATATAGATATAGGTATATATATTAATGTGTGTGTAAAAGTAGACTAGAGGTAGATTCCAGATATATGTAAACATACGTGGGATACACCTTTGTTTTTCTGGTACGGCTACAATCACCAGTGCTTTTAAAAACCGAAATGTTTATTTTCTAATCCTTACACCATTCCCCAGTCTTCCTTCAATTCCCTGCTCTGCCTTCGTTGTTTATGTGGGTCTCTCTCTCTCTCTCTCTCTCTCTCTCTCCTCTCTCTCTCTCTCTCTCTCTCTCTCTGCCGCCGTAACCCTAGCTACTACTATTAGAGAGCCATCCCATCTACGACATATCAATCCCTCTCAGTACATCAAGCCCGGCGTCAGTTGCAGGTGTCGCCAAAGTCTGCACGTGACATGCAGAGTTTGGAGCCAAATATTGATTCCATCGCTTCAGCTTCAACTCTCTCTCTCTCTCTCTCTCTCTCTCTCTCTCTCTCTCTCTCTCTCTCTCTCTGTCCATTTCTGCTGATACAAATCCTTGTTTCTGAATACATTTTTTGTAGGAAAATAGGACATTCATACAAACATACATACATACATACATACTACTACATATATATATATATATATATATATATATTACATATAATATGTATGATTTATATGTATGTATATATATGTGTGTATTTGTATTTACAATAAACCGTTTACCATACAAGAAGATGGCTCCAAAGAAAAAAAATAGACATGAGCCATTGCCACATTTATCTTTACTTGTTGAATCAATGATGAATCTCATGCAACGGAAACCATGGTTTCTACCTTTACACTGCTACCTTCGAAAACGCCTAGTGTCTAGGTATACTAATGTACGTCCAAGGGCATCATTTCGTCTCATGGAGGACTGTTAGCCCCCTTGGTGAGAGGAGATTTTCACCCTTGAATATTGGAAGAGCATCTTCTCTTGAGGCCAGCGGCAATTACGTACCTCATGTCAATCAGTTCATTATGACTGCTGCCTTCAAAGTTGTAAGTAACCTTGACATTGCTTCTATAAGAAGTGACATTGGTTCCTAGGCAGTGGAGCACCTAGTAAAGGGTTGTGGAATCCTTGGTGGGAGGATAAGTTGTGAACGACTAATTTCTCCTTGAGACCAACAGCAGTCACACCTTTTCAATGTTTTAGGACCCGGGAAATAAAAGTGATAATCTCGCCACTGTACACTGTGACAATAACCATGCAGATTGGTAGATGTGTTTACAACCAATTACGTATCATGTTCTGTACCAGATAATTTAAACAGTTGCTTTGGTTCACTGGAAGCCAAGCAAGCAAAGCGCATAGGCATTGCAATCCAATGTTAGTTTAATTACAGTCTTCATATCCCTTTGTTAGTACCTAACCATCTATCTAGAAATAATTAAAAAAATACCTGTCTTGTAGTACTTTGAGGTTATCAAAACTAAGCTATGTCTAAAATTTAGGATTTCGTGATTTTGGGCGATTGCATTAGCTGTCATCAGCAGTCGAAAGGTTTCTAGGTTCATACCAGTAAAGTAGCTGTCTTTATAATACGCCTTTTTACATTAATGTATATTTTTAAAAGCATGAATCACTATAACAAGAACGGCTTGCACTTCTACGAACAATTGATTTTAGATGAAATAAAATTTTTTTAAATTATTTACAAAATAAAAAAATTATGAATCATGTTTAATGTAGTTATTCCAATATAATTCATTTTATAGATACATCGTTGATGTTATAAATGTAATAAGGGTTGATGAAGTTTTAAAAGTAGTTAGACTAACACGTACGAATCCAAGGACAAGGTTCCAATAAAAAAAAAAAATAAATAAAAAGTACAAACAGTTTTTTTTTTCTGTAAACATCTCGGAAGCAGTTTTCTCAATTTGCATATTCAAATTAGCGAAACGATCCTAGGTGTTTCGAACTGGTGCCCTCTGTAGAAAGACGAGGGTCTTAACCACTAAACTTCAAGGGTTCATATATATATATATATATATATATATATATATATATATATATATATATATATATAATATAACTTTATGTACTGGCAAACATATGTATACAGAAATTATGTATGATAAATTCGTAAAGTAGCTAAGTCTACGGGCATAACCAGACCCGTTTCACGGGCAGAACCAGCTCCGTTTTAGGGAATCCCTTCTCACTCACCCCTTGTGTGTGTGTGTGTGTGTGTGTGTGAGGGGGGGGGGGGAGTTGGAGGTAGGATGAAACCCAATAATAAACCACCTTAGGGGTCTCCACTATAACCTTGCCAAGTTTCATGCCCATCGGACCAGCCGTTTGGCCGTGATTGAGTGACAGGCGGACGGACGGACAGACATAACGCCCATTTTTGTAAGATATGTACATACACACACACACACATATATATATATATATATATATATATATATATATATATATATATATATATATGTATGCATGTATGTATGAAACGAGACACGATAAAAGCATAACATACAACAGCCGGTGGTTTGGACCCATTGAAGTTCTTCATTCCATTGAAGATGTGGTTCTGTGACGTCACAGACGTAATGTTCCATTTTAATCCGGATTTCAGCGGTGGTTACGGGTATTAATCATGTAATGCTGATCGTCGCGTGTTTTCCTTTTAAATATTATACCTTTTAAGTTGGTTGTATATATTTTTCTTTTAATCCTTTGCATAAAGTTGATATATTCTATTTTTGGTTCACGTTAATGAATATAAACATTCGTGTTTAATCTTATTCTCTCGATACAGTTCTAGGAATAATATTCTCCTGTTTACTTGTATATTATTCCTTGGTTACTTATTTCCGTTGAGGAATTTAGGAGAATGGAATTCATTAACAGCTCTCTCTCTCTCTCTCTCTCTCTCTCTCTCTCTCTCTCTCTCTCTATCTGTGTGTGTGTGTCCTAGTCACCACCATCATCACTATGCCCGCACGGAGCTTTCTCTCTCTCTCTCTCTATCTGTGTGTGTGTGTGTGAGTGTGTGTCCTAGTCACCATCATCATCACTATGCCCGCACGGAGCTTTCTCTCTCTCTTCTCTTCTCTCTCTCGTCTCTCCGTCTCTCTCTCTCTCTCTCTCTTCTGTGTGAGCAAACAAATAGTGCGCCGAATCGTCCCTCCCTCTTCCGCTTAGCAATTTATTAGGATTTCTCATGTGTCCTCTTTAGCATTATTCGCTTGTTGTTATATCTGTCAGTCCTTTCGGTGTTTTGATAACTGTTGACGTTGCATTATTAACGACGCTGTACATATATAACTATCGGTGTTATCTATCTATCTTATACGATAATAAAATCCGCCCTGGGGTGGGGGAGAGGGGTGTGGCAGGGATCGGGACGGAAGGGGAGACAGGACACATCTATCCTCTGCCAGCAAAGCTGTTTGTCCGGCCCGGCGGCCCAGGGTAGGTAGGGGTTCGGGAGGTAGGGGAGACATGATGGGCAGCCACCATGTTGTAATTGTTATTGTTATTATTCGTTGTTATTCGTTTTACGTCAACTTTTTCCCTTTTTTAGTAGCTAATCAGTATTCTCCTTATTTATGTTTTTATTTGGGTGATGTTTTCTCAATGAATATTCTTTTTACCATCGAGGGAAACTCTTTGAGTCGAACATGGTACGTTCTACACTTGCAAAAATGATGATTGAAATCTTGCAATCGGCAATGAAAAATATGTTTTAATTCTCCTGAAAGAAATATTTGTAAATTTTCGCTTAGTTCTTTTTAATCACATCGATTTTTTTATGTCAAAGCTTGTTTATTTTTTTTATTTTTTATTTTTTTTGGGGGGTCGGGTGTCTTATTAGTACTTTTGCAATATCAACAGCAAAAGTAATAATAATAATAATAATAATAATAATAATAATAATAATAATAATAATAATACTAATAATAATAGTAATAAATATCAGTTTTTACCCGGAATAAAAACTTCAGCATCAGCGACAACAACCACAACAACGATAATAATAATAATACTAATAATAATAATAATAATAATAATAATAATAATAATATATGGTCATCTGGATGCCACTGAGTCTTTATTTCAGATTTTTATTTATTCTCTCGAATGAGTTTGTTTGTAGCAGCAGAAAAATTATATAACAGCTGTCCAAACTCATTTATTCTTTGACGCTTTGGGAGTACTCCCGAAACGTCAAGGAATGATAATAATAATAATAATAATAATAATAATAATAATAATAATAATAATAATAATAATAATAATAATAATAATAATAAATCACATTTTTTCTCTTATCACAGTCATCCTATTCGACTGGGTGGTATTTATAATGTGGGGTTCCGGGTTGCATTCTGCCTCCTTAGGAGTCCATCAGTTTTTTTCTTACTACGTGCGTTGTTTCTAGTAGCACACTTCTGCGTGAGTCCTGGAGTTACCCCAGGATCTAGTTTTTCCAGGTTACTTTTCAGGGATCTTGGAATCGTGCCTAGTTTTCCTGTGATTATGGGTACAGTTTCCACTGGTATGTCCCATATCCTTATTTATATTTTATTATTATTATTTATTATTATTATTATTATTATTATTATGGAAGAAGACCCTCCTTCAAACACGTCATTAAACAGAAGTCTCATTTGTCTTTATAGTTTTAATATGCATAATAATAATAATAATAAATAATAATAATAATAATAATAATAATGATAATAATAATAAATAATAAAGGTATTTGTGGGAAGAAAGGCAAATCAGTGTTACTGAAGAAACCATTTTAGACTATTTACCGGCTAAACCCACGCAAAGACAAAAATTAACCACCTACATTAGTACAGCAACAGCTAAACCTATGACCAACATTAACGAATTCCCTGAGCCAGGCTTTATTACAATTTTGGTACTGTTAATCCTAAGTTTCGGGATGAACATTTGGGGCACGTTTTCCAAAATGAATCTGATAGGTATGGGTGGCCTTGCGTCCACTCGCCAACAAATATTCCGTTTCATCAGCAAACCGAAAATTTGTTTTATCAGTTTTCCGGTAACTAGTTTATTAGGAGGAACTGCTCTGTAGGACTGAAAACGTCAGCGCCAGCGCTTTTGGAAATGTGGCTGGAAACCTGCTGGAACCTTTACAGCGGATTGTTTTTCTTTTTTGGGCGGCCTAAGTATTGTGGCCGTTGACGAAGCGAACATAATTTTCTGACTTTGCAGTTTGTGAAAATGTTCCGGACATTCCAGCTGATATATGGTAAACCGCTACTGGAGATGTGAAAGAATACTAGATATATGTCGGAAATTAGTGAATGCTTTTGCTAAAGACAGGCAGTGAAAAACAGTCGTTTACATGGACATTTTAACGTTACCATTCTGTAACACACACACACGCGCACACACACACACAAATATAAATATATATAATTGTTTGTATGTATGTATGTATATATCATTTATTGGTCTTCATATTATTATTACCGAAAAAGCCGCTATTCGAAAAATAGAGAAGAATCTCTACAAGCGTAACGCTGCTGAAGTAGCCATTACTTTTAATAGAGTATGCTTGAGAGAGGGTCTGCTTCCTAACTATATTATTATTATTATTATTATTATTATTATTATTATTATTATTATTATTATTATTATTATTATTAAGCAATCTCCCCAATCATAAATCTTTTACATATAATCATTATGATCCGTTTTACTTTTTCTCTCTTTCTTTCTTTCTCTTCTTCACCGTTTCTCAACAGTCGACTAGTAACTAGGTGCTTACTTCTCTGCTGAAGTCAGCAGAGGCATTATGGGTTACATCGAACGCTACTAGATCTTCAGTCCTCCTTCCGTACGGGAATCTGTACCGTGGACTTTCAGTATTTTAGCGGAACGCTACGAGAAAATGGAAACGAGAAACTATAAGTTGTTGAGGGACGTTCACTATTCCAAGTTTCAATTATGCTTTGCTTGACTGGGAGGCGTCATTATGCTCGCATTTTTCGGCAAGTCTTCTTAGTTGCTAAATTAGCGGCCATAGTCAAGTGTTGTTCTCAGATCTCGACTCGGGCCATAGCGTTAGTATAATATCCTTTTGTAGTCTTTCGCAATATGTGTTCATTATTTATTTATTTGCCTATTTGTTTTACGTCACTGCATAGATAAATTGTCAATTATGCTAGTAATTAGAAACAATCAGTGTTACTCTTGTCATTTCTTATGTGTAATTTCATTTTCCAAGGACATTTTATTTAATGAAATGAAATTTTGAATATATAGCTCGTTGTCTTCCTTCCTGCTAGTTCCATAGAATACAAGTCCATTAAAACGTCTGTCCATTACGATAATAACAATAACAATGATAACTGAGACACCCTAACGTGCAAATTGTGGCAGACGCGTCCTCATAATAAACCGGAATATCCCTTACAAGTGTTCTCCACGTGATTGTTGGGCGTATAATTAAGAAAGCAACCTTTTTTATTACAACATGCCGTGAATACGATGCATAAATGTCACAGTGTGGACCATGCATCACGCACTGAGTAATAAACATGTTCCCTTAATTGGAAGAACTCACACATCAGTCGTCATTATAGGTATAGTGATTCAAGCAATTATTCCATAATTACACGGTGGAATGCAAGAATATATAAATCAGAATTTAAACGCGGTTTCATTTTTCCTCAGTCGGACACGAAAGATTAGTTTGGAGAAGGACTGTGTTTATCCTGGGAAAATATTCAATACGAGCTTGCTGGCGTGCGCTACACTGTGCTGCAACACGGCGCTTCCCTCCGTGTCTCCCCTACCCTCCCAATCCCCTAACTACCCTGCCCCCCCGGTGCGGACAAATAGGTTTGCAGGTGGAGGGTGGATGTGTCATATCTCACATACCCTCCTGATCCCCTACCTGCCCCGACCTAACCCCGGGCGGACAAACAGGTTTGCAGGAGGAATTTGGATGTGTCATGTCTCCCGGACCTTCCTGATCCCCTACCTACCCAGCCCCCACCCAGTGTGGACAAATAGGTTTGCAGGAGGAGGGTGGATGTGTCATGTCTCACTCTCCCGATCCCCCACCTACCCCAGGCGGACAAACAGGTTTGCATGAGGAATGTGGATATGCCATGCCTCCCAGACCTTCCTGATCCCTTATCTACCCTGCCCCCACTCGGGCCGGACAAACAAGAGAGATCCACTTTGATTTTATTATTATAGATTACTAGTAAATTTAGACTCATATCCGCAGATTTGGTGAACAGCTAGAAAGCAAAAATTGTTTTGAGAATGCAGTCATTTTAGATTGGGCTTTATATGGTGGTGAATGAGCTTAATTAATTATATTTTTCATTAGATTAAATCATAGATAGCATTTTTCTTTTGTTAGTTGGAAGTGACTGGAATTTGTTTATTGAAAGAGATGAACGTCGATCGTGACTTAATTTGATTATTTATTTCTCCATCTGCATATTATGTTTGAAATTACATTCATTCATTCTTCCGTTTCAAATATATTCTTTGGATGTGTTTTAAATGAAAACATTCTTCTCACGGTGTCTGTAATATATCTAAATTTTACGTAGAAACATTTATAAGATGTGGCAATAACACGTTCATTATTCCTCTGGTCGTCACATAGCGAATTTGAAGTGTCCGCTCTGGTCAGCGTCTGGAAATATGACTTTCAAGAAACGCCAGACGCTGACGGTACTTAGGTGTCTTTAACATCATTGGACAATCATGCAGGGTGTCCATAAAGTCCCAGTACCATTGCAAGTATTTAATACTCAGAATGGCATTGGGACTTTATGGACACCCTGTATTTTCTGAAAACTAGAAGGATGCAGTTATTAGAGCAATAATATTCCAAGGTGAAAAGTACTGTACAGAAAAAACAATATGTATATATTAATTATATATATATTAATCAAGAAAAAAGTAAAAACGTGATGACTATACGAACAAGTTACAGCCACGTAGGAAACGTAAAAAGATACAGAGATGCTAAATACTTTCGTCTTATTACCAAAACATTTCACAGTTGCTTTGACCATGTCTTGGTAATGAGACGAAAGTACTCAGCATCTCAATTGTTTCACGTTTCCATCGCGGCTGTAACTTTGTTCATTATCAGCCGTATGACTTTTCCCTTAGAAGAAATGGCTTGAAAATGTATCGCCCTCTTTGTTTTGATCATAATTTTAATATGAGCTGATGATTACTTGCCTCTCCCCAATAAATTTTCAAGAGAGCTTATGTACCGACGGCCTGTCATTACTTGACAGTTGTCCATCTACGTATAACATACACCAACATAAACATATGACTTCATATAAAAAAAATTCCTTCAGGTCTCCTTCAAATTTATTAAAAAGGGAAACATAAAAAATTCCCTTAACTTGTAAACTGGAATCTTGCGTTTTATTACAGCCTCCAAATGATCCATCATTAGGTTAAAGACCGTAGATATAAAAGTAACATAAATTTTATATAGAAAAATTTGCGACATTTTTTATTCTCAATTTTACACGAAGAGGGCTGCCATATTTTTTCAATTTTCCCCATAAAAAATCTTTATACCGTGGTTTTCCGTGGTAAATATCCTCTTAGCTGACAAATTTTTCTGGCACATATGTACATACGCACACACACACACACACACACACACACACATATATATATATATATATATAATATAATATATATATATATATATATATATCTATAATTATTATATAATGATCATATGTATCTACTTAGGACCTTTGTATATACATAGGTATATACATACGCAGATTTCAGGTTGCCCCTTCATTTGATGTAAAGGATAATTGACACACTTTCTTGAATTGTATGTACTGCATACATACGTACATAAAGGGAAATCAGAGTAAACCTTCTGTGATATCCGAGCGATTTTCGTCCCATAAAGCTCATAAACACGAGATCTCTCCCCGCTTCAGATGCGACCGTGCCCCACCATAAGAGAATACGGACGTGGCAAAGCTTTTCGGCACAGGCGCGCGTGCGCGCATGCAAGGGCATTCATAAATCCCGGAATGAACCATGAAATCCGCCAATTCGAAGATTATTATCAATAAAACCTTAATAAAACTTAAATGTTCATCTGAGCCTCTACAACCTGGTTGGATTGGAAGGTGTTAGGGGGAAAGAAATCTAGTGTTGTTTTAAAGGAGAAGGGGAGAGAGAGAGAGAGAGAGAGAGAGAGAGAGAGAGAGAGGAGACGTGTATGTGTGTGTGTGTAAGGAATACGGAAGAGAGATAGAGAAGGTACAAACTTCTGTTACTTTTGTAGGAATGTAATTAAGCAATATTGTATATGGAAAATTTTGACAAAATAGAAACGTAATATTTGTTAGTGCATTAGGCAAGTTATAATTGGATATACCCAGCAACTAATTACATAAGAAAAAACTTTCCAAGATAATTAAATCAAGTGTCTATACAAGTTAAGTCAACCTGATTTCTCAGAATAAATTAGGGAGGTGAAAGCCTAGCCTGTAGTGATGGACTAACTCGCTTGGGATAGATTACCAAATCCTACAGGAATGAAACATTTGAATTAAGTCCTGCTCGAAATGAAACATTTGAAAGAGTACTATAGGAAAAGAGGCATTCGAAATATTCATTTATTATAGAACACAATGGAGGTGTCATTGATTAAATTAATTGCTTTCTTTTCAGTCCTGTCGAGATTGAAGACAGGGGAGGAAGTACCACTTAGAGGAGAAAAGTATTTTTACCCGAAGATAATGTCAGAATAAGTCTGGACACCCTGAATATGATGAAAGTGACAAGTTAGATTTTTTTTTTTTTTCGAACAAAGTTGCAAAATTGGACGACAGACTGCGTTGAGAGATAGGAACAGGGTCCTCTGTTTAAAATTATTCTCAAGATCAGTGTTGATTGACGAAGGTAGGAAAGTACCAGGTTGAATGCGAACAAAATACGATGGCTTATAATTAAAAGACGAGGAATATGAATAACTGGAACCTTCCATAAAGCATGACTAAAAGAGGCAAACTTGAAGTTACTGATAAAGTGGGGCAAACTTTACCCTTGACGAATATCTTTACAAAAAAGCTAAAGATTCATAAGCTGTGTCATCAACGACAGACGGTTAAAGGGAAGCTTTAAAGTAAATGTAAATGCCCAAGCGTAAATGGGGAATAGACTGGGAGTCGAGTTCACTTGTGAGTACAATTTTTCTTTAAGTGAAAATTGCCAAATATTACACGAAGATCGAGTTTTAGATTCAGGTTTAACTGTTTTCGTGGCTGGTCGTGTTCACAATGTTCTGCCTTGTATAAGCTACAGTTTCAGGTCTGGGCACTTGTGTGTGTTTATGTACAATTGCGTGGGTGGGTGAGGGTTCGGGCATCAACCCCTAGTACCCGCATCTCCATTATGCCCATCTCTGCCCCGGTAATTCACCCATTTGTGACCACCGGACTTGCCTCTAACCCATTCCCTAACTTCCCATTATAGTCACCCCCCACCTGACCCTAGTCACCCCCTCCAGACCCATCTCCCCACCCCCAGCATTCATCTGCCCATCGCGGCCTGCAAGGTCATGCCGTTATGAAAACCATACCCGTCTAGGGGTATGTGACGCAAAACGTGCCTTATATTGTGTGCTGCGTTTAGAAGTCTTTTCTCTTGAGAGAAAGGAAGGGAAGAGGACAGTTATGACAATTTCCTTGGAAGCTCATTTTAAAGATGAGTCAAAAATTAAATATGATGGTGATATGCCCTCATCTCTCCTCTCTCTCTCTCTCTCTCTGACAACTGGACGACCAAGTGCTCGAATCCAAAATGTGACGAGTAGGAAATGACATGAATTCAGTACGATTCTGCTGACATCTGCGATGAATATGTACCAGATTGTTAGTTAACTATTGTGAATCGCAGCTGGGAATGATGAGAGAGAGAGAGAGAGAGAGAGAGAGAGAGAACAGCAGACGTTTTTTATCAGTGCTTCGTCAAAACGTACACCATTATAGTGAAACTGGAAAGCCTCGTCGAGGTAATACAACCACCCCCCTCTCCCCCCCCACCCACCCACCCACCCCCCACAACCTCCATCGGGTTGAAACAGCTCATAAGATAATCTGTGTTATGAACAAGTAATAAGCCGTAATATCTCCCATATCAGCATAGTGATAGTCATTAACATCATCTATCTCATCATTGTTATACTTAACAATGAAGCATTAAAATTTTATATTTACTTTGGTAATGATACTCTTTTCCGTCAAAGACCAGGTTGAGCAACATGTACGTAGGTCTTGAGTTCGAGAGCCACAAAGGAAGGCTGGTCAGAACTCGACAAAGAGGGCAAAGTTAAGAAGACGTTGTAGAAGCGAAGGGAAAGAGTGAAATAAAGAGTGAAACATTATAAAAAAATAAAAGTTCCCGTCTTGAGGTCATATTGGTTTTATCTTAAGAGGAGAGGAGTTAAAGATATGAACGCGCAGTTTTTGCAGTGAATTCTCTGCCGCCTTTCAACAGTGCCATTATTATTATTATTATTATTATTATTATTATTATTATTATTATTATTATTATTATTATTTTGTTGTTGTTGTTGTTGTTGTTCTTGGTTTTGTTTTGTTGTTATAAGACACTTGTTCGTATATTGCTATGAAAAAAAAAAACCATTTGACCCAAGATGTAGCCCAGAATCTTTGAATATAAACATAATTATCAGTCTTATTATTTTTGCCACTATACTTCTGTAATTGCATAATTTCATGTGCAAGAGGATGCAAACGTTTGGGTTGCTTGTGTAATTGTGGAAGCAAGTTCTCTGAGTTCGCGCGCTATCACTTTGGAAGGCTTACGGCGCCAGAATTATTGGACAGTGAAGCCATAAAGGTATTTCGTAAAAGGCCATAGCTTGGGAGGGCGGCCCTGTGCTTTTAGGTTATAATGGTGGGTATCAGTAATGTTTATTGCAGGCGCGATGATGCAACGGCATGCATGCAATGATTGTGTGGTATTAAAACGAAGTGCTTCAAGTCGACGTAGCGAGAGGCGCTGGAACACGGGCGGAGTTTTTTACGATTTTCGTCTGCGTTGTAAACAGTGTCAGACGTCGTCGTTCTGATGGCTAGTAAAAAAAAGGGGCTGGTGCTTATTTTCTTTTTTTTATGTTTTCTTTTTACTGGATGGCAGAGAATGGTATTTGCTACATATACATTTAATAAGAAAACTTTTAAAGTAAGGGAATTTATGAAAATTGGCTTCATCAATTTAAAAAAACTGGGAAGTGCGCACACAAACACTTATACATATATATAATATATATATATATATATATATATATCTATATATTATATTATATGTATATATATATAGAATATATATATATATAATATATATATATATATATATATATATATAAACTGTTTCGCCTAAATCGTGTTGGCTTCAAAGGAAACCAAAACAAGTATTCTTCAGCTGGCTGTTGAATAAAGATAAGAATTTCGCAGACTTATACTTCTTTATATGGACGGATTTAAACAAATAAATGGAGATAATTAAATGCATAAATACAGACAATTACGCACATACAAACACACACACACACACACGCATGTTAAGTGATTTTTCCTCCCAATATCAAATCTTCATCACATACATTTTAGGCAAGAATTATGTCCTTTGGCGCTGTTAACCGCCGGATTTTTATACAGCCTAACGGAGCTACGTATATTTATTTTATATCGATATGGTTGTGTTTTTTGTGTAGTTTGCAATATTAAGTTTATGAGTTATAGACAATTATATTATTTGTTCAAAGAAATTAAAAATCAGAACGTACTTTTTGTGTATTTGAGTGGCTATTTACCACTTTCACTTCATCAGTGTTCAAAGTTGGGATCATACAAGAATCGGTTACCTGTCACACCTGAAATGTGTCAATGAATGTTTACTGAGGTGAACCCAGGTACTCGTTGCGAATTCAAAGGCGTCAGTGCCTCTGTGAAATGGATGGATTGAAATTATTAAATCCTCCAGATCGTTTCCAAATGTTAGATGATGATGCGTTATGAAAATGGAAGTAGTCGGGGAATGTTTTGTCAGAGTATAGCAGCATCTCAATGAAAATAATTCAGGTAATAGACAATACCAACATTTTCTTGTAAACATGTTCATCTAATACTTACTGAATAGCAAAGTATTTTTTCTTAAATATACTGTCGAACAACCATTACCATATACACAGTTTATTTAATGAGACTATTTTTTTATGGGCACATCATAGGAAAATAGAAGTTGGTTTTTATGGACACGTCGTCAGACGAAACTATTTTTATTTGATGATATTGAACTGCTGTTTTCATAGAAATTAATTTTCTCGAGAGAACTCCGTTGAGAAGAACTATTTTCAAATTAACATTGTGTGTAAAAATCAATGTTTTTGGTGGCCCAAGATCCAATTACGGTAATTGTCAATTAGTGAGTCACATTTTGACCATTTCACTTACATGTTGTCTGTGGTATCGGAAACAGTCACTCCATTTCACTTACAATATTTTTCTGATAACCTGTAGCAGTCACGTAAACGAATACGCACGCTGGTATTTGACGACTGTCTTCACGAACGAAACTAAACACGAAACTTTCAAGTCCCCTCTTCTGATCCCCCCCCCCCCACCCCCCCCCCCCCCCACAAGAGCCTTCTCTGATGTCAAATAACGGGGCAGAAATTTTTTCTTAAAGCAACGCTTCTGATATGTCCTGCCGGGGGGGAAGAAGAAGTCTCCCGAACGGCAAAAGACATTTAAAACTTCGAGTGAAAAAAAAGAAAAGCGAAGGAAAAAAAAAAAGTTTAAAAAATAATCTGCCATTACAAAAGTTCCCGAGGGCTTTTAAAAACCCTTCAGCTCCAAGGGCTTAAGCTATTACGTCGGCCATGCGGTGGAAGCCAGCGGACACTCAGCTGCAAAAGGTGGCCTTTTCCACGCACCTGACTTCAAGGGGGGCCGGGGGGGGGGGGGGGGGGGAGGGGGCGGGGGGGGGACTTGGCGTCCCGGTGATGATCGCCTAGGAAGGGGGAAGGTTGGAGGGGGGGATGTCCCGATGAAACAGATGGTGATGAGCCCTGATGAAGTCGCTTCTCATTGGTGGACGTTGGATGATAATGATAATGATGATGATACTTATGATTATGAAGCTCCTTAGTTGTGGTGACATAATGGTGATGGCGTTTTCCTGGAGAAAAAGGTCAGTCTGCGATAAATGGTCATTATTGCCTCCGCGGGAGATTTATTCATTCGTTATTAGTTCTTATTTACCGTCGTGAACCTGAACCCGTGCAGACACTTTATGATGATAATATTGCAGGTCACATCATCCCCCGGAGAGCAAACTGACTGCATTTGGCAAACGGCTCAAATGACATGGGCAACGTTGTCACCTTTTGTTCTTATTAATTGTCACGGTTAACGCCTGGGTTCGTTAATGCTCGGCAAATAGCCCGTAAATCGCTTGGAAGCATATGACACTCACGAATGTGATATATATATATATAAATATATATATCTATATATATATAGTTTGTGGTAGTATATTATATATATTATATCTATATATATCATACTACTCTATATATATGTGTGTGGTTGTGGTGTGTGTGTGTGGTGTTGGTTGTGTTTGGTTGGTAAATATATATAGATATTATATATTATTTATTATATGTAATGTGTGTATATATATAATACCGCATATATATTATATATTATTTTATTTATACAGACACACGTATACATACATACATATGTAAATAAATTCTTCTGTTAAAACAGGATAATGTTCTCAAGAATAAAAAGGCCCGCATTAAATCAACCTTTTTTTTTCTGGTTTAAAGGTATTATCAGTAAGGTTTTTAACAGGCCTTTTTAAATACTTTGATTAATATATTAATATATATTATCATATGAGTATAATATGTGGTTATGTGTAGTACCTGTACCTATGTAATCGTTACACTTGATGCGCGTGTAGGTAATAAATGCAAGTTGCAATCACGCCGATTTCGTGTGCTTGCTATTATTGAAGGGGGGGGTGGTAATTTAGCGCGGCGAAATGTCAAGTTACAGGGAAGAGTAATGCTAATAATAAATGGATCAGTAGCAGCAGCAACATGTGCGTCGAACGAAGCTTTGGAGGAAAGAACATTAGCATAAAACAAGATTTGTTATTAGTGTCTAGTGTGAAGCTCTCGTATATATGAAAAGGGGGGGAGTAGGCGGGTCAGGGTGGAACACGGGGGAGGGGGAGGGGGGAGCACTGTTTGTAATTTGCCAAGGAGACGATGAAAAATGAGGACCTCGATTACTGAAGGCCCTGCCTCTGCTTACCGGGAGAGAGAGAGAGAGAGAGAGAGAGAGAGAGAGAGAGAGAGTTTGTAACTTGAAACTCTTTCTCGCTGTCGTCTCCCCTCTCTCTCTCTCACCATCCCATTCTAAGAACTTGTTTTGTGTTGCCGCTTAGAATTGTGGGATTTCCTATTTGCAATTACAGTGTCTGTCAAGAAACTAATATGTATTTGTTGAATGCATACGTGCATACATATACGTACGTACATATATACATACACGCACGAGTGCGCACACAATTATATATATATATATATATATATATATATATATATATATATATATATATGTGTGTGTGTGTGTGTGTGTGTGTGTGTGTGTGTGTGTGTATGGTAAGAATTTGAATGACTGTAAAACAGCTTCCAGAGGAAATGATAGGGAAACAGCAATGTGGGTTTGAATAAGGAACATGGAGGTTTGGACGAAGTGTTTATTATGAAAAAGATTTAATTGTAGGAAGATGTGGTAGGTGGCGTTCATAGATTTAAAAAGGTACTTATGATAAAATTGATAAAATTGCAATGTGGAGATGAGGAGTATCAATGATGACGAAGACGAGCTGAGAACTGTTAAAAGATTTTATGGTTGACTGATTGATTGTGTCTATTAAACCTGGCGTCACAACATCTAGGTTATTGACTCCGGAATAAATTTAAATAGAAATCGGATCTTCTTAGAAGGGAGAGTGACTGGTTTTGTATAAAAGTAGCTCTGAGACATGGATGCGTTATGCTAGATACAAGGGTAAGGTTTTAGGATAAGAAAATGGGGTGTGATTTGAAGGTGAAATGGCTGTCGTTCCTAGATGATACAGCACTGATCTGGGATAGTAGATGTAATGATCAGAGACTCGTGAAAAAGGTTTGGAAATGTTTGTAGGATGAAAAATCTCAGCGTTAATCTAAATTAAAATATGGCCATGATAGTACCTAGCGGATTTGCATAGCCATTAGAAAGTAATGTAATTAATGATGGTGTGATAAAATAGGTAAGTCACAGAACGGGGAAAATAAGGAAGGAAGCAAGGTGTAGGCAAGAGATTCGGAAGAACTTGAAGTGTCTATGGAAGCCAGTGTTGGGAAGTAAGGAGGAATTATTGGGTGTAGGTGAATGGATGAATCAGGGTGTTTTGAGATGGTTTTGTCATGTTCAAAGAATGGAGAATGATAGGTCGGTGAAAAGAGGGTAGAATAATGAAGTGTTAAGAGGGAAAAGGGAGAGGAGGACTTGAATATCAATGATTAGCAAGAGTATATGCAAGAAAGAGATCTCTGGCATAGTACTCCTAAGGGGTTCGAGTCACCGCTGAAGCCTCGTTTTCTAAGTGTATGAAGCAACCAGTGTTGTGGAAGTTGTCTGCACAAATGTTCATTCGTGTTCCACCTGTCATGTTTTGATTGTGGCAGAGACTGTCTTCTTGCTTCTCTCTGGTGTAACTCCGTTTAGGGAAAAGGGTTACTCGTTCATATATACATATGCATATATATATCCATATAAATACATACATACACATATTTACAATTGTATATTATTTACATATATGTATATGTATATACATATCAGTGTTTGAATTTGATGTATTCCTAAGGAAACCATTCTGTAAAAAGGCAGTAACAGAAACGCTACGGATTTCAGGGATATGGCGAGATCCCTCCTTCTCCGCACACATTGCATTCGTTAACAGTGGGATGACACAAAAATGTAGCCTAATTGGTAACTGGCATCTCATATGCGGGCGCCACTATATCCGCACTCCACTTGTTCTCTGTTAAAACAGGCCTTAGGGTCTCTCTCTCTCTCTCTCTCTCTCTCTCTCTCTCTCTCTCTCTCTCTCTTTCTCTCTCTCTCTCTCTCAGCAATTGTTATCTCCCTTGGTGTTATAACTTGCTAGTCGGCATGCTTATATCCTTGACCTTATTCTCTCTCTCTCTCTCTCTCTCTCTCTCTCTCTATATATATATTTATATAAAGCCTCGTTTCTTTTAGATGGCAAAGTATCATATCCCATATGTATGGGTCACTTGAATTGATCGTAATTTTGAAAAATAAAGCTAATATTCCTAAATCACACCTTATTGATTGCTGCGCCTAATAGAGTGTTATTGCATAGGGGCAACCTGATGATACCTTAGGTCGTCTATTAGGTGTGAAAATAAACCATAGGAAAAAAACCTTATAATCTCAAATGAAAGCTAATTCCCCTTCACGTCAAATAGATATTTTTAATATTCCTACGAAAGGAGACAGAAAAACATTGTAGAATTAGCGTTCAAGTTGCATATTTACATTCTCTCTCTCTCTCTCTCTCTCTCTCTCTCTCTCTCTCTCTCTCTCTCTCTCTCTCTCTCTCATGGGTCATAGTTCAGTGCCATCTCTGTTGTATATCGTTGTGTTATGTTACATGCTTGCTTTCAAGTCTTTTTGCATTATGTCAGTCTAAGAATTCTCTTAATTTGAAGCAGATATATGTGTAGCATGTGTAGCTGTATGGCATGTGTGCATATGGAGAGTGTGTATGAGTATATATACGAAATGGATTTACTGTGTAATGGTATTGGAATACATGGCATTACTGCATACATAATATTAACGACTGTACCAGTGCCAGCAGTACGGACATCATTTTCTGTTATTAGAAAGTATTTTCAGTCTTTAAAAGTTATTTACAGTCCTTATTTTGAGGGAATTTAAGAAAATACGGCTCACAGCAGTTATTCCAGTAACGTATGTGGAGCAATTGAAAAGACATGTTTTACTGTCGTGCAATTAAGCTTTTTATTTAAAGAGAGTCTGGAAAAACTGACAAAACTTTTATATACCATGTCGTAAGACCAGATCTCAAATTTTAAACGTAATACAGTTTCGAGCACATGCCTCTAGAATCACTGGACCTAAATCTAACACATTTAATCAAGAGGGTTTCAGCTGGTCCGCTGGTAGAGTGGTTAGTGTCATGGTAGGCCACTCAGATGTCGCGGGTTCTTGTCTCCCCCAGGGCTATGAAAAATCACTGTGGCGGTGTAGGGGTGTCTTTAGCAGTGGGAGGTCGAAATCAGCATTCTCTGAAGCTTGAATTTCAAGCTTGTGGTCCCTGTGGTGTACTTGGTCCATGTGAATATGTTCCATCAACTGAAGTTCTTCTGCTTCTTCTTTCTCTACAAGCTTGTCCCTATTTGGGATCGCTGTAATGGTTCTTCAACACACTCTATATCTCCCTGAAATACAATATGATATTAATTAGCATTAACTGAAAAATGTTCCCTGTATTTATAACAGCGATTGAATCTTTTTTAACCCAACACAAAATTGGAAACTCTGTCCTTTTTGGCTTCGAAAGGAATGTGTTTGAAGATACGGAGCCTCAAACCTTTTTAATCTCAATATCCCTTTCAGCGCTGAATAACCTCATAGGTTCCATCGTTTGGCATTTGGCCTGATATTTGTATTCCGTGCCATTCCATTTATGTCAAATGTTATGGCCTCAAACGATCTCGCTCTATCTGCGTTCATGTCAAATGCTTCAACCTCGGATGTCCGTGACTTGACAGCTTTTGCGAATGCTTGCTGCCAAGTAGACAGACACACACACAGACGGACAGACAGATAGATAGAAAAAGAGAAAGAGCGAGAAACATGATTAGCAGGACACGGAGTTTCCAAATTTGTCGAACGTATGGCTCATAATTTTTAATTATCTTTATCTCCAAAAGGATAATTCCAACTGATATATTTTCGCCGTAAATGTAAGCGTTAATTAGCTTGATCTATGCTAATAGCTTCATTTCGGTCCATTCTTTTATGTAAATAACAACAGATTCCGCCGGTTTGGAGCTGTCTTTAAAGCGATATTGTGTTTCAGGAGAATTGTACCAATTTTCTTTTCGAAATTCATTTAAACGATTTCGCTTTACACACACACACACCACACACACGTACATTTGTATCTGTCTATCTATGTACATGTACCTCTTTAATATATAATATATATATATATATATATATATATATATATATATATATATATATATATATATCGCGTTTTTGTGTGGTTATATATGCATATATATATATATATATATATATATATATATATATATTATATATATATATATATATATATATATATATATATATATATATGTGCATATATATATATATATATATATATATATATATATATATATATATATATCATATATATGTATATATATATCTATATATATATATATATATATATCTTATATATATATATATATATACATACATACACGCGCGCGCGTGCACACAAATGTTTGAAATCATAGCAACGTGATTTATATGTTAAAAAAACCTTCCCGACATTACTAATGAAAGTGTATATAAAACCAGGTTCAAGTCATATGACAATTATTTTTGTTAGTCAAATCGAAAAATCATTGGAAAAGATAATAGCACAGCATAAATCTTTGTAAGAATGTGATTATAATCTTAGGAAGGACTAAACAAACTTGACCCACTTATTTCAAAAGAAATTGAACGGGTGTACATTTAAGGCAAAACAGTTCGGAATTCATACCTTGAGCCTTATATATAAATATATATAATTTTATCTTGTTTTACACACAATAATGTTTACGTAAAGGATGGTTCTGAATGCTTTTTAATGTGCAAAGAGTTAATTTTTATAAACCAAAATTTCCCAATCAAGACAAAGTGATTCTGATATAGTTGTCCATAACCACATTTCTTACGTAAAAAATGATCATGGACTAAAACCAAAAGCATCTTCACATATTGAAGACAGCCCTCGAATTTAGGATGACCGTTTTCGGCAACTTTTTTGCCATAAATATAGATTTTTTTTTTTTTTTATATCAATTCCTAGTTCTTGGTGAAGCATGAATTCTCAAACCAAGTTTTTAGCTGTGAATGCTTTAGCAAATACATACTCGCCCACAGTCCTTCCTAGACACAAACACACGGACGCTCTTGCACAAACGTTTGTGAGCGCCTCAGTGGCGTGATCGGTATGGTCTTGGCCAGCCACCTCGGTGGCCGCGAGTTCGATTCTCCTGTATTTCTTTTGAGGTGTTAGAGATGCGTATTTCTGGTGATAGAAGTTCACTCTCGACGTGGTTTGGAAGTCACGTAAAGCCGTTGGTCCCGTTGCTGAATAACCATGCAACGTTAAAACACCATACAAACAAACAAACAAACGTTTGTGTGAATGAGGGAATTTATATACTTAAACTTAAATTACTGTGGTCTTCTTTGTGTTCTTAGTTGCACACGTATTTTGTTTGGAACGAAGAGAAAAACGAAGAGAAAAACTATATGATCATCGCCAAGATTTTTTATATGTTTAAGTGTTCACTTAGGTACGTACTTACATTATGTCATTCGATGAAATGTCATAAAGGAATATGTAGTGAGAAGTGAGTTAAGTGTTATTTATTAACTTGCCTTGCCCTTCATCAAGGCAAAGTTCGATAGTCTTGAAAGTAATGCCACATGCATACGTGTGAATGTGTGTATTTATGTGGTAGGGCTTATGTAATCTGAAGTATCTACATACATTCTTTTGGTGATTTTATTAAAGTATACGAAATTCACTAATACTATTGTGAATGAAAAATTATACACTAGATTTCTGCTGTAATTGTCCTTATATTTATGTTCCATTACTTTGCGTAGTCTCTGTTTTACTTATATTGCATTACAGTTTATTTATAGTTATATTATTATTACCTCACCTTGGAGAGAGAGAGAGAGAGAGAGAGAGAGAAATTGCATAACGGAAACCGATGCCATCACAAGTGTTGCGAGTTTTTTGAAAGACAAAACATTCGCCTTATTTGCCCTTCAGGAATTTTAAGTGTTCAGTGCTACTTTGCTTCTGCTTTAGTCTAGAGAAAGATATTAACAGCCAGTGTTGTTGTACGTATTGGCTCTGTGTCATCAGCATACTCTGAAAAAAAATACACTCAAGTAAGCACGTATGTAATAACCCGTGCCATATATATATATATATATATACTATATATATTATATATATATATATATTATATATATATATATATAGAGAGAGAGAGAGAGAGAGAGAGAGAGAGAGAGAGAGAGAGAGAGAGAGAGATATGCACGGGTTATTACGTACGTGCTTACATGAGTGTATTTTTCAGAGTATGCTGATGACACAGAGCCAATGCGTGCAACAACACTGGCTGTTAATATCTTTCTCTAGACTAAAGCAGAAGCAAAGTAGCACTGAACACTTAAAATTCCTGAAGGGCAAATAAGGCGAATGTTTTGTCTTTCAAAAAACTCGCAACACTTGTGATGGCATCGGTTTCCGTTATGCAATTTCTCTCTCTCTCTCTCTCTCTCTCTCTCTCTCTCTCTCTCTCTCTTTATATATTATATATAAATTTATATATAAATTGTATATATATAAATTTATTTGTATATATGTACATACATACTACATACATACATGGGTTGTACCTTGAAAAATATAACTTGTTGTCACTGATAAAGTAGCTTTTAGCTTTAGTTCAAACCTCATCTTTTGTCTCCATGAATTTTTCAGTTAGTGGCCTAATACCGAATGTTGGCTGTACTAACAATAATTCCAAAATTCGGGAATTGCCATAGATTCTGCACCATACTGTACTTTACTCTTAGCTTTGAGTTTTTCTTAGAGGATACACTCAATGCATTTTCCTTCTATACACTACATAGTTTGTGTGTGTACTCGCGCGCGGCAGGAAAATGGCGCATGTATGTCGTATAAGCTTTTCCATTCTGGTTTCATTATGTAGTTTGCTGTTTTTTGTAGCTTGCAATACATACATACACACACACACACACATATATATATATATATATATATATATATATATATATATATATATATATATATATATATATGTGTGTGTGTGTATATATATATATATATATATATATATATATATATATATATATATATATATATATATGAATTTTTTATCACATCACGATTCATCACTTGTTGGCCGAGTCGGTAACTTCACTGAACATTTGTGCGCTGGTTCGAATCCACGAGAGGACGAAATTATTATCAACTAAAAAAATTCTCCATCGGTTAACATACATAAAAAATAAAAAATATAATTCCATTCCAGGTAGAGGGAATTGGATCTTAAAGGGCATTAAATATATATATATATATATATATATATATATATATATATATATATATATATATATATGTATATATTGCTTTCGTATCGACGTACTTCAACCATGAAAGTAAAATGTACTAAATGCGCCTTGTCCAAAGGAATTCAATACACACACACACACACACGCACACACAGTTATCTCGTGCATGCGCGTGTTCGTATGTTTACATTATGCCCAATATCGTAAATTGTGTCATAGTCAGGTGCGCCTTGTCCCACACCCCTCTCTTCCCGTGTATGTGTTCTCAGGCCTTGGCCCCCCCCCCCCCAAACCCCAAATCCCACCCTTTATCGTCCCCTCCCTACCTACCCCAGTGCGCCCTCTCGAGGAGAGGAGAAATTAGAGGAAAACGAAATATTTAGGTACGTCTGCCCTCGAACTTCATTCAGTTCCCACCGTTGGAGGAGGACACCGTGGGAGGAGGGTTTTGAAGGTACTTGTGTTCAGCGATTTACCCAAATGGTACGGCGCTCATATTAGTTCCCAGGTTCAGGTGGGGGGCGGGTGGTTCCTCCGGCACCCACCTCTCTCTCCCCCATTTTACGTTGTACAATATTTGCGTGTATTTTCTATACCGTGTATTTTATTGATAAGGAATCAGGAAATAATTATCATTAGATAAGTGTTATGAAATTCTTGGAACTACTGACTCGTAAATTTATTATCTTGATAAACGTGTGTTAAAAAAAGTAATAGTAGATGATTGAACAGCGAAGGTTAATAGAAATCCAGGATTAAAAGAGCACCCATCGCTCTCTCCCCCATTTTACGTTGTACAATATTTGCGTGTAATTTCTATACCGTGTATTTTATTGATAAGGAATCAGGAAATAATTATCATCAGATAAATGTTATGAAATTCTTGGAACTACTGACGCGTAAATTTGTTAACTTGATAAACGTGTATTAAAAATAATAGATGATTTAACAGCGAAGACAAATAGAATTCAGGATTACTGAGACGAGTAAAGATGGTAGATTCACGTCCTTGATGTTTCTGTATATGCTGAGAAGGTCGCCCGCCCATCCAGGTATCAGAATGATAATACTCCTTGAAGAACAGATGTGTCTCACGTATATCTGTAATATAGTTGCTAGGTAATTACTTAAACCAACTTTCGGATACTTTTGTAGATACTGTCTTGAGTCTTAATTTATGCTTGTGTTGTTCAGTTGTAAACAGAGAATACTTATTGCTGTACACACACACACACACACACACATTGCATGAACGCTATTTGTATCACCGGCGACCCTGGCAACCGTTCGTTTTGAGATCGACTATGATAACTTGCATATGTGAACCCAGTGCTCTATCGCTGACGACTTAATTTTGAATATGTGTATATATATATATATATACATATATATATATATATATATATATATATATATATAGATATGTGTGTGTGTGTGTCTGTGTGTGTGTGTGTGTGTGTACATATATATGTCTGTTAAATATGCATACTCACGCATAAACTTGTAAAGTTACCGTGATAGCATATTAGCGGTAATTACTCCTGGGGGACCTCATCATCAACACGAAATATCTCAAATGATTTGATGATCATATCGATTAGAAATATGTACACTTATTTTCAACTGCCTTTATCATTATCGTTATTTCGTAGACCCACTGTTCCGCCAACTCTTTTCACAGCTACTCGTGTGACGAGTTTTCGGCAGACCAGCTCTCGTTTTGTAATAAGCTTCTGGTCTCTTCTGCTCTCATTTCTTTCATCATTTCTTGCTCCTTTTGTCTCGTTGTTGTCGATGTGGAGCCACTTCCGTATAGTACTACAACTGTGAGCGTTAGACTATTCTTACGAACTAGCATGTCAATTCATGTTACTCGATGAAGACTCCGTCTAAGATTGGATCTGCAAGTAAAATGGTTACAGCTCATTATTATTATTATTATTATTATTATTATTATTATTATTATTATTAGTTATTATTATTATTATTATTATTATGCTGAAGTAAACTCCTCCTTTAAACATGTTTTTTATTAAAGTAATTGCAGCCTCAGCTGCATTAATTTTATGCAGGAAAAGAAAAAAAAAATAGAGAACTTATATAAATTAAAATGCAGCTGAAGCAGCCAATTACTTAAAAAAAACATATTATTATTATTATTATTATTATTATTATTATTATTATTATTTATTATTATTATTTAAATCGGGTTCCTACTTGCCCCACATTTGTAATAACTGTGTATGCTATTTCTTGTTGAAATACATCTGAAATTCCAACCTGCATACATGTGAATAAATAGATGGTTTCGCAGGTGATTTCTCTGTAAACCTATTTTTTGGCAGTTCATGATAAAGTGTCGTAAGGCTTTTTTGCGATTTACATATTCCCCGTCGTAGAAATTTATCCCTGAGTCGGTGATTAGGTCGGAGGTATTAGGAAGGCCTTTTATGCTCAAGAACGAGTTGATCGAGTGCCACCAAATTGCGGTTTAAAATTTTATTCAGATCATTTTTCAAGCTTTTATTCCCATTACGCGCCAGTAGATGTTAGTATAGGGTGGCCTTCATTTACCATAATGTCAGATATGATTGACCATTACCTAACTAGGCCATTAGGGCGTTTTTTTTTTCGGGGACAGGTGGGTGGGCTGGAAATAAATTCGGAGGGGTTGGGTCGGTGACAGGGTGGAGGGAGCAACTTGCAAGCAACCCCATCTCCCTACCCCAACCCCACAACGTATTACCCTTTGGGATACCTGCCCCCCCCCTCCCCCAGCCCTCTTCGTAAATTAGTCCTCATTATCGTAAAGCACTTGATATTGGTAATTCATTAATATAAGAAAATTAAGCAGCCGTCGCCCCCCTCCATGCATTTTTATGCTTTAGAGATATAGAGTTAAAAAAAAAAAAAACTTGTCTCTCCCTCTTCGCGTGATCATAATGATA
>NC_087216.1:12762962-12765462 GCF_015104395.2 Macrobrachium nipponense | reverse complement strand
ATTAATGATAAATGCAAACTGCAGCGGGAAGTGACCCAGCAGGGAATAGCAAAAGCGTTTGTCGCGGACGCGTCATTATGAGGTGATAAATGATTTTATTCGCTCTTTAATTATTATCGATTCGGTTTTCTTTCGCTAGCAGCAGCTACCCAAGTTATTCCGGGGCTTTTCGTTATCTGTTTTAATTTTCTTTTCTTTTTTTATTATTATTCCCCTGTCTCTCTCCTTCGGTCACTAAGTACGCAGTGGTTGTGGGTCACGTGGAGTTTGAATTTTTACTTCTATTTTTTTTTTGAATGAATAAATATTTGTTGATGTGATTTGCATAATTACGTAAAAGTCTTTCACTGTTGTGTCCCTAAATTATTAATGGGGCTGTTTTCACTCCTGCCGTGTCTGTTTGTTAGTCGATAGCTGCATATCTAATTATATTCAATTATAAACCTATCTCAGACAAACTGTATATTATTTACATCTGGCTTAGTCGGGCATAGATGAAAATGACGGTTAACCTCCCTCCTCCGTTAGCAGATGTTTGTTGTTTAAATTAAGACAGCCTTTCAATGGCACGGACTCTTGCTCCTAGAGCAGCCCATGAGTTTAACAGAGGGTGTTCGCATTGCTGCCAACTCGTCTTGGCTAGGTAGCGTAATTCAAATGAATAAATGTACTCAAAATTGGGTTATGTATTTCGATGTTTTGAATTTCTTTTCGTCACCCCTATGACAAAAGTTGTTTTTTGTCCTTTTCATTTCTGTCTTGAGTAGGGCTTTATATATATATATATATATATATATATATATATATATATATATATATATATATATATATATATATATAATTTACCACATCACCGTGATTCATATAAATTATTCGAGCTACAAATGTCCTTTAATATCTAATTCGCTCTACATTGGAATTTCTATATTTTCATATATGTACACCGAAGGGAATTTTTTAGTTGATATAATTATATTAATTTCGTCCCCTTGTGGGATCGAACCACCGTCCAGCGGACAGGCACGAAATCAAGACAACAGTGACGTTATCGATTTATATGAAAATATATCAATTCCGAGGTAGAGCGAATTAGATATTAAAGGACATTTGTAGCTAGAATAATAATAATAATATATGTTATATATATATAACCTCTCCCGATGGTATCAGATTGAAGACAGTTTGTCCCATTCCCCAAAGTTATCCTGTCAACAGAAATTTGCTGAGCTATGGCCGTCCTGATAGTTTGTAAAGAAGCAGCTATGCTAATGCATTGGCATGTGACCCAAATATAGAATGCTCTAGCGGCGTACTTGAAGGTCAGCCAGATGACCTATTTTTTTTTTTTTTTTTTTTGTTTTTTTTTTTTTTTTTTTTTTTTTTTTATGGTGTTTTTTACGTTGCATGGAAACCGGTGGTTATTCAGCAACGGGACCAACAACGGCTTTACGTGACTTCCGAACCACGTCGAGAGTGAACTTCTATCACCAGAAATACACATCTCTCACTCCTCAATGGAATGGCCGAGAATCGAACCCGCGACCACCGAGGTGAGAAGCAAACACCAAACCAACCACGCCACTGAGGCGCAAGATGACCTATTTGATGACTTCAGTGTTGTGGAATTTCTATAGTCGAACTAATCGGTGGTGGACGTTGAAAGGTGCTTTCTCCCAGAATACATCGCGTCAGAGTCTAAATACTTCTTGTCATTTTTTCCTTAAAGAAAAATGCTCTGTTTAGATATTGGTCTCTCAGTTTTCTAAACAGTGTTCTCTTTGAGGGAAAATGACGGAAATATATAGACTCTGGGTCGATACTTTCTGGTAATGTATATTCCAACTCTCCTGATGAATACTTTTGACAGACGTATCCCTCAGGAGGGGTGGAACATATATCCTGCCTATGTGAACTCTCGAGAGAGACTGAGAGTTCCCAGCCCTGTGATTGGCTTATCAACAGCCAATCAGGAGCGTCGTAAGGGACTGGCCTATATATCAGATGCGCGGTTGATGTGAATCTACGGTAGTCCCTAGTGGGTCAAATGTCCTTATGTGTATTTCGCTATCTGCCTGAAATAAATAATAAGTATATATATATATATATATATTATATATATATATATATATATATATAATATATATATATATATATATATATCAATTCAAGCTACAAATGTCCTTTAATATCTAATTTCACTTTACCTCCCAAATGATATATTTTCATATATGTACCGAAGGGGAATTTTTTAATTGATAATAATTTGTCGTTCCCCATGGGATCGAACCACCGTCCAAGTGGACGGGGACGAAATCAGGACCAGTCAGTGACGCTATCCAATCAGCCAAACTGAGACGCTATAAGTTCATATCGATTCTGACCTTACAAATCACCCTCGATCTGGATGCTTTCGTAATTAGAATCGATATGAAAACCCCGTCTACCATGTTGGCCAATTCGAGCGTTTGACAGCACGTAGCCTTTTGTTATGAATAATTAT
>NC_087216.1:12752962-12757962 GCF_015104395.2 Macrobrachium nipponense | reverse complement strand
GAACTATCGGTGATAAGATTAGTGTGAAAATAGTAGGATAAAGCGTCTTCTAAGTTAGTTTATCAAGTGTAATACTATAAATCAGAACAGATGGCAGTAAGTTCCAACTGCGGGAAGAGGTGGCGTAATTTGGCGTGTTTAGCAGATTCGCAATACGATGAGTAGCAGGAAGCGGAACTGGCATTTCTCATCTATGAAAATCAGCAACAGTCCTAACCAAAAAGATACAAAAGCATTCATAGATATATTAGAAGGATATAATCCTTCAAACTGGAACAAATCTAATGAAAACATCTTGAAAATAATTGAAGAAGTTCCAAATAAAATCCAAGTGGTCAAGAGACTCATAAAGAAATATACATAAACCAACATATTCCGACAAAGAAAATGAATAATGGTGAATCTTGTGAATATCCTAATTGATGCATTAGGAAAAAGAATGCCAAAAGCATGCAAACTGTGTAAGGTTTGGTATAGCATAGTCATCCACAAAAACCTAATCAGAAAATGTGCTGCATGCAACATTTCCGACCATCCACAGTGTGCTGAGGTAATACAAGATTTGAGAAAAGATACAAGAATTTTTTGTTCAACATGTCTATCATGGATAGACAATGTTATTAAATCAAGATTGAATGTACAAATAGTTGAGGATGAAGAAGAAGAGGAAGAGGAAGAAGAAGAAGAAGAAGAAGAGGAAAACGGAAGAGAAGTAAACAAAAATGAATGACAGAAAAAAATAATGGAAAACAAAGAACAAGTAAAGTATGGATGCAGAGATACTCATTGGATACTACATATGTTAGGCAATAAAGCAGCATACCTACGAAGAAATAAATTACGATATGACAACAGAAAAGCAAATCCCGAAGAGGCTCTACCCAGATCTACACAATGACGGGAAAGAGGAAAAAAAAAAATAGACAAGAAAGACAAATCTGCAACCTTTTGAAAAGAGGGAATTGCAGATTTGGAGAAAGATTTTGTACTACAAAAACATCCTAAGATATAGTCAAAACTATGAAATATATGGTAATGTGCATACTTAGATGGATATGGGGATGATTGCAGAGATCTGCATCAAAAACAAAATATGTAAAAACCTAAAAGAAGGAAAAGGATGTAAGTTCGACAAAAAAATGCAAATATATGCACCCTGTAGCCATGAATCATAATCAAATAAATAACCAACCAAGTAATAAAATCCAAAATAAGAAAGAAACAAATAAAGAGAGAAATCAAGAATATCAGGTAAAAGAGAAAGCAAACCACCATGAGATATGCAGAGGTGTCAGCAAAAAAACTTTCAAAGCATCAGCTCCGAAATTCTACTCAAGAGATAATAACTGTATTTATTATGAAAGAGGATATTGCAGCAAAACGGAGAAAATTGCAGATTCGACACAAAATGAATAATTATGATGAAGGAAGATAAAATATTATGGAAAAGTTGGATTTTTTAATGTCAGAATTTCTGGAAATGAAAAAAAGAACAACATACCAGAACAGGAAAGAGACATGGGAAAATCCTTATTACTACCAGTATTAAATGAAGGAGAAAACACGCAAAACCACCCTCATGTGATGAATGCGCAGGGTTTAGTTACGAGTAACTCAAAAAGAAAAATAGAGTCTTAGAAGAACTAACCCCAAATGAAAAGAAAATAGATATAATGAATATAAGTGAAACCTGGTATTCCCCAAGAGACTGGGAATGATGATCAAATAAAAGGGTTTCCAAACTTATAGATCAGATAGAAAAAATAGGAATCAAGGGGGAACCGCAATATATGGGAAAGACAAAAAACAAGGAAAAATACATGAGAAATATAGTAAACTCAGAATGTGAACTAATAGCGGTAGAATTTGAATCAGAAAAATTGATGAACATAGTAATAATATAGACCTCCTAATACTAAAGAGTTTGACTTAATAATTGAAAAATTGGATGATATATGTAGAAAATCACAAGGACTGGACTATTCTCCTATCTGGTGACTTCAACTTTCCTTTCGTAGAATGGAAAGAACGAATAGGAGATTGTGGTTGTACTTATACATATAAAAAAGAGAGTAATAGTAGTGCAGAAGATAAGAGGCAATTTGAAAAGCTATTAGATATGCTACTAGAATACAACATTCAACAAATAAATCACCTGCCAACAAGAAAGGAAAATACTTTTAGACCTAGTATTTGTGAACGAAGATGAATTATGTTAAAGAAATAATAGTTTATAATGCGAGTATTTCAGACCATAATGTCATAGAATTAACAGTTCATCCAAAGCAAGTGAAAATAGAGATAAGCAAGAAATGAAAAGTGGGAAGGATATGGGAAATACAACTTCTACAGTAAAAATATAAAATGTCAGAAATTAATGAAGAATTAAACAAAGATTGGGATAACATTTTCGTAAGTTGATGACATAAAAGGGTAAATACGGAGATATTATATAAAATATTGGAGAAAATAGTGGAAAAATATATACCGAAGAGAAAAAGTAAACATCATTCATGCATACCAAGAGACAGAAGGATATTGTTCCAGAAAATCAGAAAGAAAGTGGAAAAAAGGTCTTGCAAAAGAAAAAAATGCATGGAAAGTTATAGAACTAAAAGTAAGATAGAAAATGCAGAACAAAAGATTATACATCAAAAGAAAATGAAAAACGGGACTTGGAAGAAAAAACCCTATTAAATATCAAGCAAAACCCCAAAACTATTATACTCATATGCGAAGAAGATGAATAAAAGAGAATAGAAATAGGCCCCTCTGAGAATTGAAGGGAGATTAACGAATGAAAAAAGGAAATTTGCAACATACTGGCAGAACGATATAAGAGAGAATTCACCCCTAGAACCCTAGATAATGAGATAATGATATAGAAGTAAGGGAAGAAAATAGTGAAATATTTAGCTAGAGAAACTAGTAGAAATTAAAAAATGAGCTGCTGCAGGCGGATGAGTCCCTGCTATTTGTTAAAGATTTTTGTAGTTCATTCTATCGCAAAGCCACTTGCAATATTATTAAGACAAAGTGTAGATACAGGCAAGATTTATGATGAGCACAAATTAGCTAATATCACCCCTACTTTCAAAGTGGATCAAGACTAAGAGGCAAGTAATTATAGGCTGTGAGTCTAACATCACATATTATGAAAGTGTATGAAAGGGTAATGAAGAAAAATATTATGAAACATTTAATAAAAAATAATTTGTTTAATATAGGACAACACGGTTTCGTACCCGGAAAAAGTACACAACCCAACTGTTAGTCCACCGTGAGAAACATATTCAAAAATATGAAAAGCGGAAATGAAACAGATGTGGTTTATCTAGACTTGCAAAAGCTTTTGACAAAGTAGACATAATATATTAGCAAAGAAAATTAGAAAACACAATATCGTAGATAAAGTAGGAAGATGGTTAAAAGAATTTTTTACACAACAGAAAACAGATAGTTATTGCAAACGATGAGAAATCGGATGAAACCAAGGTAATATCCGGTGTGCCACAAGGTACGGTGCTAGCTGCAATATTGTTTGTTATTATGATTGAAGACATAGACAGTAATGTTAAGGATTCGGTAGTGAGTAGTTTCGCTGATGACACAAGAATAAGTTAGAGAAATTACTTGTGATGAAGATAGGAACGCTCTACAAAGAGACCTTAACAAAGTATATGATTGGGCAGAGGTAAATAGGATGGTATTAACTCTGATAAATTTGAATCAATAAATTATGGAGACAGAGAAGGAAAGCTATATGCAATATAGGGACCTAATAATGAGACAATCACAAATAAGGAAGCAGTTAAAGACCTTGGTGTGATGATGAATAGGAACATGTTATGCAATGATCAAATAGCAATTCTGTTGGCAAAATGTAAAGCAAAAATGGGAATGTGTACGGCACTTCAAACAAGAAAAAAGCTGAACACATGATTATGCTTTATAAAACATATGTTCGTAGTCCACTTGAATATTGCAATATGATATGGTACCCACACTATCAAAAGGATATTGCACAAATAGAGAGTGTACAAAGGTCCTTTACAGCTAGAATAGAAGAAGTTAAGGACCTAGACTACTGGGGAAGACTACAATCCTTAAAATTATATAGTCTAGAAAGGAGAAGAGAACGCTACATGATAATTCAGGCATGGAAATAGATAGAAGGAATAACAGAAATATCATGGAACTAAAAATATCAGAAAGAGCAAGCAGAGTAGATTAATAGTGCCCAAAACTATACCAGGAAAAATAAGGAAAGCACACAGGACATTAATCCACTACGCACCAGCATCGATAATGCAGCGTCTATTCAATGCGTTGCCAGCTCATCTGAGGAATATATCAGGAGTGAGCGTAGATGTGTTTAAGAATAAGCTCGACAAATACTAAACTGCATCCCAGACCATCCAAGATTGGAAGATACAAAAATATACCGGAAGATGTACTAGCAACTCTCTGGTAGACATTAGAGGCGCCTACACTGAGGGACCTGGGGCAACCCGAACGAACTGTAAGGTCTGTAAGGTAAGGTAAGGTCTCTCTCTCTCTCTCTCTCTGCGTGTTTCCCTGTTTTGAGGGATCATTAGATTTATATGTATACAGTAGAGAATCCTTGCTAATATGTAGCCAGAATTACTCTCTCTCTCTCTCTCTCTCTCTCTCTCTCTCTCTCTCTCTCTCTCTCTCTCTCTCTCTCTCTCCTCTGCATGCTTCCCTGTTCACGAAATCATTAAATTAATATTTATACATTAAAGTATATTTGCAAATGTGCAGCCAGTCTCTCTCTCTCTCTCTCTCTCTCTCTCTCTCTCTCTCTCTCTCTCTCTCTCTCTCTCTCTCTCACCCGTCGTTATTTGTTTTATGTTATCCTCTAGTGTTTGTGCAAACCCACAAGAAGCAAGTTTATATTCATGTGTTTTCCGTTACAGACGTTCTTTTGGGCCATTGTTGGTTTCTCGTGATGGAGTTCTCTCTCGTCGCTGTTTGAA
>NC_087216.1:12742962-12747962 GCF_015104395.2 Macrobrachium nipponense | reverse complement strand
TATTCATAACACAATGATCATTCTTTCGAACTACATAAATGGTCTGAGGTAGTGGCTAAAACAAAAACTAGAGAGCGAGAAAACAGCTGATTTAGAACACAGATTTTGTGCTCTGATGGAACCTTTATCAGATCGTGGTTGATATACATTTTTAAAGATGTGGAAGATTGACAGACGACGCACTAAGTCATCCAGCCTCCTCGTACAGCTGATAGCATCATTCACCCATTTATATTCATCATTTTATGATTTTTCTGTCTGCCATTACAGCTATATTTATGACGAACAAATCATTACCAAATGATGACTGTGGATTAACATTATAGTCACTAATTGCTATTCATAGCTTTATTGTTAGGATTGCCATCCATCATTTCACGAATTGTAGTTAGATGATATATATGTGATGCGAATTTTTCCCCATTCTCATTAGTAAATATATAACTTCAACGTCATTTGTCCACCCTTAATGCATTACCATCAACACGAATATCAATGTGAATTACTGTGGGCTCAAAGGATTCAGTGCTAGTTATTTTACAAGATAAGCTTTTTTGTACCTAAAGCTTTGCAACGCCATAGGTTCGAGGGATTGTTCTAGTTTTGACAATAAATTACCAGAAAGACTACGGAATTCTCGACCACCGTGAACATCCAGTACATTCGACCATCCGATCTGTAATTCTCAGTTCGATGAGGTTCCAGCTCGACAGTGGGTCCTGACGGCTGACACTAGGGTCCTGACACTTCAGCAACCCTCAAGGCTAGTTAGTTTCTTCAACACTCAGCGTCGCCATCAGTTGGTGGGGCCGGGGTTCCGATGACAGCTGAACGTTGTTTATTTCTCATATAACGACTACCCTGATTTTGGTGATGAAATTGCCCATAAAAGCAGAACAGACAGTATACATATTTGTCAAATTTACAGACTTTTACGCATTGATAAAAGAAGACAAATGCCATTGTCTTCTGCAATTTTAGAGTACAGACACTGTTTATACGCGTACCTTCAGAAAACAAAAGCCATCAACAATTATCAGCAATAACAAGAAGTGTCCTGCAACCATACAGAACATTTCTCGTAATGATGACATCTTTCAGTTAATAGCTGACCTGACTTTTTTACGACCTGAAGCTGTCACCTGGAAGCATTTTTTTAAAATCTGGGATTATAAATATCGCCATCCGGGGGCTTTTCTTTTAACCCCAATTCATTAGTGTCCCCTCATTAGGCAACCCCCCTTTTTTTTACTCATCAGTTATATCCCGTTCCCTATTTTCATTAATTACCCTCATTTGGCATCACCGATTGTATACAGCATTTCGTCTTGTGTGATTTTATTTCCTTCCTTCGATTTCTCTCTCTCTCTCTCTCTCTCTTTTTTTCTTCGCTTCGCGTTCATTTCATGCCGTTCGTCTATTTCTTGTTTCTTCCCTCTCCTGCGCCATCTCTCTTTCTTGTCATGTGCACCTCCTCTCTCTCTCTCTCTCTCTCTCTCTCTCTCTCTCTCTCTCTCTCTCTCTCTCTCTCTTGATGGGTTATTTTACACTCGCGTCCCCTTCCTATCTTTGCTCTTCCATCAATTGCAATTTTCTTATATTTTCTGTAACCCTCTCTCTCTCTCTCTCTCTCCTCAAAGAAGAGGAAAAAAAAAAAACTCCTCTCTCTCTCTCTCTCTCTCTCAGCATCCCTTTTATGTATAAAACGTATTTTGGCATGCAACATATCGTCCGAATTTGAAAAACATGCCAAAGGGGAAGAAGGAATTGGGAAAAAAAGTGTAATGGTGGGATTAAATAGATAATCCACAAGAGGAGAAGGAAGAGGAGGAACAGGAGGAGGAGGAGGAGGAAGAGGAAAGATGATTATAACAAAAGCTGTAATTATGCATAGAATAAAAGGACAAGGAGAAAGGGGGAAATGGGTCGCCAGAAGATAAGAACTAATTCACACAGAAGAAAAATAAACAAACTGACGTTTGGGTTATGGTATCGTCGAAGTGAATTAATTCCCATCCTTTTTTTTATTATCTCCCATTAAGAGTCTCTCTCTCTCTCTCTCTCTCTCTCTCTCTCTCTCTCTCTCTCTCTCTCTCTCTCTCTCTCTCTCGAAACGAACGACTTGCTTAGCAGGATACTGGTGAGATGTGTGTTCTCTGCAAGGTAGTTAATCAAACTGCTGCTTAAGAGTCTCTCTCTCTCTCTCTCTCTCTCTCTCTCTCTCTCTCTCTCTCTCTCTCTCTCTCTCCGAAATGTATTTTGAAATGAACGATACACATGTATTTTTTTTATTTCATTGTTTATTTTTTCCTTCTTTATAGTGAATTAGAAGAGAGAGAGAGAGAGAGAGAGAGAGAGGAAGAGAGAGAGAGAGAGAGAGAGAGGAGAGAGAGAATTAGAGAGAGAGAGAGAGAGAGAGAGAGAGAGAGAGAGAGAGAGAGAGAGATTGTAATTGTGCGTCGGCTGATTGATGTTGAGCGCAGATTAACTGAAGCTGGGTTAATGAATATAATAGGCAGTTCAGGTATATGGGTTTAATTTAGATTCTGCTGATGCTCTGTTGTGAAATGAGTGTAATTTGTGGATATACATGTATATATATACATTTGTGTGTGTGTATTTAAACGTATATTTATACATACATGTATATATATCTTAGTTTGTCACTGATACCCCTTGCAAAAATTAAACCCAAGTGTAATGGTATAATAGATGCACCTACCCAGACCAGGATATATATATAACTATATATATATCTATATATATTATATATATATATATATATATATATATATAAATATAAGTCATATCACATTTCCGTGATTTCATATACATATATCGAGCTACTATGTCCTCTTGCGGTGGTGTAGTAGGTAAAAAGCTTCACTGACGTTTCCTGGATTTGAAAGGCTCCGTGGGTTCGCGCCCCCCCGGTCCAGGCAAGTCTATTATCCGAGAAAAAATTCCCCTTCGGATTAAGCATATATGAAAATATATTAATTTCCGAGGTGAGCGGAATTAGATATTAAAGGACATTGTAGCTCGATATATTATATATATATATATATATATATATATATATATATATATATATTAATAATAATAATTATATAGGTGTGTGTACATACATATGTACTTATGTATATTACTTTATCATAAATGCCTTCGGGATAATTTATACCCTGATGTAATGATATAATAAGTGTACCTACTCTGACCTGACCAGGATTCGAACTCATGCCTTTAGGGGTTGAGAGATGAGAGAAAATTGATGTATTGTATTTAGAACCATCAAAGATGCAAGGCATGAGTTCTAATCCTAGTAAGGGAAAGTGCCCTAATAAGTGTCATTCCATTAGATATAAGGTATTCCAACGATAGGTGAATTGAAGATCGGTGAACTGTTAGTGGCCAAATAGCTAAAAGGAATTGAACTTGTGCGCAATGTTAGTTAAACTGCATACTTTATTGCCATGTGTTGCACACATTCTATGAGCTATGAGCGTGCATTTAGGTTAATTCTGATTTTGACTGCAGAACCGAAAATCACATATTTTATTATATATATATATATATATATATATTATATATATAGATATATATATATATATATATATATATGCGTAGATAGAGAGAGACTGAGAGTGAATGAATGTGAAATGAAGTCAGTAAATAAAAATGAAAAAGCATGCATTATTTGCAACATATTTACATGTATGTAGGTTTATATATCTATGTATCTTTATGTATTTATATGCGTTGGTATGCCTGTGCTTCATCACTCACTTGATATAAAGAACTGAAGAGGAATCTCAAATCTCGCGTGAATCATCCTTGGGAATCTTGTAAAGTAAGTCTCAAGAGGGTCAGGTTGAGGATGAATGGAAGGAAAATGCGAGGGTGGAGGTGGAAGAGGAAGCGCCTGTGATAATGAGCTGGGAGTGAAGGAAGTGGGAAGGCAAGAAGAATCAATCAAGCAAAGGAGTTACAAGAATTAGGGTGTCTCAAAGACTTGTTAGTCCATCCGAGGAGACATCGTGTGCTCACTTATCTCTAGGAGCAGGATTTACTGTTCATTCGCAGTGTTCTAATGATTTTGTCTAGCTTGCTTTTAAACTCTTCCCCCACAATGTTGCTGTTTACAACTTCTGGTGGCAATTTACTCCATGCGTCACATATTTTGTATGTAAATAAGTTCCCCCAATGGGATGTGTTGTATCTCTACAGTCCTAGTTTTCATCCATTATTTCTTGTCTGGTTTTCGTTTAACGCAAATAGGCTACTGTCTACTTTTGTTTGTGGAGATTCTTCATTCTTTATTCTTTACAGTGTTCACTTTTTGGAATACTTAAGAAGTTCCGTATTGTCCTCTTATTCCAAGCTTTCTTAACGTTTCTACTTCCATTTTGTGAGGTGAAAGTAGAAAAGAAATGAAGTGTAATATAAAAAAAAAACTAATTTTCCAAACGTATAAGATCCAAGATGATATCCTGTGTGAATCGGGGTAGACAGCATGCAGGTGTTCCGTCGAAATAACTCGAGTAAATAATAGGATTTTTGCTAATCTCTCTCTCTCTCTCTCTCTCTCTCTCTCTCTCTCTCTCTCTCTCTCTCTCCGTTTTCATTAAAAGGAAGTTATTATAGATTGAATGTGGAAGTGTGGATGTGGTGCTTTTTAAATATTGCACTTATAAAAGAACTTGACACTGTGAATTGTGAAAAGTAAACGAACTTAACACTGTGAACTATGAAAAATAAAAGAACTTGACACTGTGAACTGTGAAAAGGGCGTAAAATCTCTCTCTCTCTCTCTCTCAGTATATGTGTATATATATGTATATATATATAGTATATATTTATATATATATATATATATATATCTTATATATATATATATACAAACACACACACACACACATATATATATGTATATATATATATATATATAATATATGTATATATATGTTTATGTATATGATATATGATATGATATATATATA
>NC_087216.1:12692962-12737962 GCF_015104395.2 Macrobrachium nipponense | reverse complement strand
TGGAACCTCTCAGTCTCTCGAGAGAGTTCGCATAGGCAGGTTGTATGTTCCACCTCTCCTGGGGGATACTTTTGAAAGACGTATCCCTATGTAAACCCTCGAGAGAGACCGAGAGTTTCCAGCACTGTGAATGGCTTATCAACAGCCAATCAGGAGCGTCGTAAGGGACTGGCCCAGACATCAGATGCACGGCTGATGTGAATCCACTATAGTATGTGAAAGAGATGTGCTAACGCTTGTCTGGTACCAATGGCATCCAGGCTTCAAGAGAAATTAGGTTCACGTTAACTAAATCTTCAAGATACTTCATTTACTAAGCGATTGGTAGTGACAGTAATTCTGCTTTAATAAACGCAAAGTTGAAGGGCTTACTAAAGTACTCAGATTTAATTCTAGATTTATCTTTCAAACATCAAAATCAATTTACGTCAGGTATATGAAGAAGGTGGATTCGAGTTATATTTCTGGAAGTAATTTACCCCTCGCATGCAAAATATTATTATCTTTGACTCTTTAATTCCATCTTTTTAAATATGGTTTGTTTGTCCTCAGATTCATAATTCTGTCGTAGGCGTTTCTAGATTATTAATTAATTAATATCCAACTTGTTTGCTCAGAAACGAGTCAGTTTAGGAAGTCTATAAAGTTAAATTTCGGTAGCGGAGGCCGTAGACTTGTGATACATTCTTCCCGTTGGCATCCGTGCCTACATGGTTAGGAATTGTCAAGTTATTTTCGGCCATTGGAAAGTAACAAGGCACAAGATGGTTATTGTTCAAGGAATTGTATATTTTGGTAATATCATCATTTCGCCTTAATCTTTACTTTGCACTCCTCCGTTTTGGTATTCGTGAAATCTCAGATGCTGTTTCACGTGTGCGTGTGTATTATATATACGTATATACTTACATTATATATATATATATATTATTTATATATATAATATATATATATATATATAATGTACCATATAGATAGATATATAATATATATATATATTATTATTATTATATTATATATATATATATATATATGTGTGTGTATGTATATATATATATATATATATATATATATTATATATATATATATATAAGAGAGAGATGAGAAGAGAGAGAGAGAGAGATAGATGTATATATATATACTCATACACACAAGTGTGTTAGCGTGCGTTTTTTTTTTAATATAATTTTAAGAGGCAGGTCCGTCACCTCTTAAGAGAAAAAACCCTTTTTAAAATTTCCTTAAAGACATTTATGTACCATCTGGTTATTCCTTTAGTTCTCGAACTGTATCTGAACGACAGCTGCGTCGTTTCACCGGTCTCGATTTTCATTGCAAAGTAATGATGATTAATATAGATCTATTCATCGCCGTGTGATAATTATGTCGGGGAAAATTGCAGACTCACACACACAGACACACAAATGCACGCACACACACATACAAGCAAGGTATACGTGCGCGCGTGTACATATATAAATCCATTGGCGATTTAATGACCTGAGAAGGAAATCCCATGGGAATGAGACAAGCTGACGCTCAGTGCAGTGCAAGTGTCCTCTGTGAATATGTTTACAGCTGAACTGGTCGCTTAATCGTATCATTTCTCCGAAATCTCATTGAGTTGTGGTGTTCCGCAAAAATTTAGTTGTGTAGGTATGACCACAGTATGCGTGTATGTAAGCATATATATATATATATATATATATATATATATATATATATATACTAATATATATGCACAGAAATATATACATACATATTATATATGAGCACTTACACACACACGCATATATATATATAGTTATACTATATATATATGTGTGTGTGTATGTATGTATGTATGTATGTATATATATAATATATATATATAGAGAGAGAGAGAGAGAGAGAGAGAAAAGGAGAGAGAGAGAGAGGAGAGAGAGAGAGAGAGAGAGAGACGTACATCCAAAGCATCACTCAGCCCAGTGAACATTTTCTTTATCAATTCTCTCCTCCCGTTCTTTTATTATGCCGTGCAGCTTTTTTTTTTTTTTTCTCTCTCCGCCGTCCGTGATTTACCGAAATCTCTGTTTGGGAATTGAAAGGATGAAGAGAAACAAAAAGAACAGGAGAAAAAATACAATAAAAAAAAAAGAGAGATGTTACGTTTGCTCTGATTTTGTTGTTACGCTCGTCTCAAGGGATCGGCTGCAGAACTATTTTTGTATATACCTGGTGATCGATACTACACGTGCAACACCGTAACAGGTCCATGCATTGTTGCACCGTCTGTCTGTACGTAGACGCATCCGTATAGCGATGTTGCAACCCGTGGGAGAAGGTGGTGCGGAAGACATATCGTCAATTGTATTTTTTCCCTTTCTTATTTCCTCAGGTTTATCCAGAACGTTAATGACTGTGTCATTTGTTGTTGCATCTCTCTCTCTCTCTCTCTCTCTCTCTCTCTCTCTCTCTCTCTCTCTCTCTCTCTCTCTCTCTCTCTCTCCAAACACCAGCCCCTTACACTAACATTTTATTTTATCATTCGTACTAAACTGAAATCCGAGGGGGCGCAGGTGTTGCAAAGTGAAACGGCAAATTTATCGTGATAAATGGGCACATGGATTTGCAATTATCAATGGGTTTAGCCAGCGAGTATATCCCCCATGTATCATTGAAACGAGCATCAGCCCTCCACTCCACGGCCCCACTGCGCACCTGGGTTGCAACTATACCGCACCTGCTCTCTCTCTCTCTCTCTTCTCTCTACTCTCTCCATCGTCTATCTCTCCATTTACTTTCTTCCTTTAGCCTCCTTCTCTCTCTCTATCTCTCGGCCTCTTCTCTCTCTCATCTCTCTCTCTTCTCTCCTCCCATTTACTTCTCTTTAAGCTCCTTCTTTTCTCTCTCTCTCTCTCTCTCTCTCTCTCTCTCTCTCTCTCTCTCTCCTCCATTTTCCTTCCCTTCTTCCTCGAATTCCGATCTCAACCTTAAATAGATAAATGAAATCAGTGTCAGGACGTGTATGTGATTAAGGCGAGAAGAATTCGGACACGCTCGGCTCGAACGATTTTGTTATTGAGCGTTGTTTTTTCTTTCTTTCTCTTTTTTATGTGCGTCTTGTAGGTGTGTGTTTGTTTGCGTGTATGTGTATGTATATATGTGTGCTTATAATCTATCTCACTTATCACCCATATATTTATTTATATTTACCCCATCGAATGGCCGTGACCCGTTTTATGTTTTAATGGCACTTGCGCTCATAGTGCCTCCAACAGTACATATGATTTTATATAGATATATAATATATATATATATATATATATATATATATATATGTGTGTGTGATAGTATGTATGTACCGAATATATATGGTTAATTTATATATATATATATATATTTATATATATAGGTACTATATATATATATCATATATATAATATATATATATATACTATATATATATATATATATATTTATATAATATATATATATATACCATGTACTCAAAAAAACAGTCTTTTGGAGGCACTATGTGCGGAAGTGCCATTAAAAACATAAAACAGGTCACGGCTATTCGATATTATATATCGATTATATATATTATAATAATATATATTATCATAATTATATATATAATAATATATATTATTAATAAATATATATATATTATAAATGTTAAAGCCCGGAGGTGCGGTCGGGCGTACCTGGCACTCGGCGCACACAGACACATAAAACATTCAGTTCAATTGATGACGTGAGAAAACGGACAACTTCTCCTCCGAGGGGATGGATGGGATTGGGGTATGGTAGATGTCCTGGGCGGAGAGGGGCGAAGGGCCCCTCCTCCCCAGAATGAGAAAGGGGCCCAGTGGGAAGGACAAGAAGAGTTTTTTATTACTCATATTTCTCTCTCTCTCTCTATCTCTCTCTCTCTCTCTCTCTCTCTCTCTCTCTTCTCTCTCAGCGTCAGGTTATTTTTTGCTTTGACATGTATGGGACCAGGTACACAGCGCTGAACGAAAGCTCTAATAATTTTTTATGTGCCTATTGTGTGTTTGTGTGTATTTGTGAGTATTTAGATTTATATTTATAAATATATATATATATATATATATATATATAGTATATGTATATATATTATATAATATATATATATATAATATAGAGTATGTATATATATATATATATATAATATATATATATATATATATATAATAGTTTGATTCGTATTGAGAATAGGTACATGAATAAATACTGCATACATAGCATATAATTAATTTAATGTTGCATTGCATATAAATGTGAAGCGTTCTCAGAACTATAAAGAGAGAAAATATACCTTAAACCGTTTAAAATTTACAGTAGAGTAACATGATTAGATTCTTGAATTGTTCACACACTTGATTAAAGGAAACATCTCCAAATTTTAAGTTTTAAAATCTTATAAGTTGGCTTTACAAATATTTCACAGTGGTCCCCTATTGAGAAGTTCGCAGCTGCGTCTATGTTATGTTTCTGACTTTTTTTTTCTGTCTTAAATTTTTCCAGTATCCTTGCTGCCAGCAAAGCTAAACTTAACCAAGCATTCTTTCGAGAGTTGACCAGCTAGAAGCAGTTAAGAGCATAATACACAGACCGCTAATAAAGTCAACTATCTCCTCTATCAGAAAGCGTTATGAATATATTTGCAAATTAAATTTTTACTTATGTCACTCTTAATTTTTGCCAAAGGTTTCTAATGATTTAGGAAAGGGAATAGTAAATCGCGTCCACTTATCACGATACTAAGAACTTTTTTGCTGGCATAAGCAATATATATAATATTCTATATATTATATATATCTTAATATATATATTATATTTAAATATATAATATATTCATATATATATATATATCGTCTTTTTGGCTGTAAAGGTGGACATGGTGAATTTTCTCTTTTGTTGTTGTTATAAACAAAAGCTATCGTCTTTTTGTCTCTAAAGGTTGACGTGATGAATTATCTTGATTTGTAGATTACTGTACGGAATTTTCTAGTAAATACTTTTAGTGGTCTATGCAGAGATATAAACAAGAAGTCTTACCTTGATGCTAATGGGCAAATGTAGGTGAATTACATGTATCAACCCTTTAAAACAGGTGTGACCCGAAGAAGAATTGGAATGAAGGCATTAATAACTCCTATTCTCTCTCAATCATGGCTAGGCTCGTGACGGAAGGAAGACATTTGCCTGCCTGAGTCACAAGAACTCGATCTTGTGACATCACCCTGACGACATTAGTATCCATGATTGAATTCCCAAGCCTATGCGGAAATGAATTGACCACTCGATTCAAAGTTTGGGGGCTAGATAGGAAAACATAGGATGCTTGTCATTGAGACTTCTTCAGGATTACAAAGGGTCAGGAACTTTGGGATTCAGATAACTGTTCAAGCATGGAGGTGTCTTGGAATAAGTGGAAAGAGAAATAATATTGCTTCAGAGTCGTTGCTTTTCTTGAGGATTGGGAATTGATAGCATCTGTTTAAGAATGCAAGATTACAGTAAGTAAACAGACGTAGTTGAAAGGTCAATGAACGAGGCTAATTGGGGAGAGAGAGAGAGAGAGAGAGAGAGAGAGAGAGAGAGAGAGAGAGAGAGAGATTACGTTACATTTTTTCTTTTAGTGGAAAATGCTTGCTGGATTATAAATAGAAAGACATCAATAGTTCCTCAAATTAATGACGCTAATCACGTAATATGAAACTCTTCTTAAACTAATTGAGTGTATGTTTTTCTAGCATAGAAAAGGGGCATACCTCGTAAACGGAATGAAGATACGTAGAAATGGACTGATCGAAAAGAACTCTTCTCTTGACAAAGAAATAACCAAAAGAAAAAAAGAAAAAAAAAAACAGTCTTCATGGAGATGGAATTTTGCTTATTACCCGTGTCGTCCAGATCACTAGTTACATAACCCGCCCTTCACTTTATCCTTGCCGTAATTGTGGGGATGAATATGAAGCAAAATCATCTCTCTTTTTTTCCCCGTCGTATGTCGTTTTGACTTATGTATTCTCTCGTATCTCGTCTGTATTTATTCTCGTACACTCACTTCCATCTGTAACTCTATTGAGAGCGAACGTGTGGGAGTCATCGCGCCATCGAGAATATGACTGTCGACGCTGAATGAGAATTGTAGTAAACTATCTCATCAGGCTGCCGTTAATTGAAAACGCATGACGCCTGCCAATTAAAGGTCTCCGTGTGCAACTTTTAGATTGAATGCAGCTGTTGTTAATGACTTCGTCAGGGATGCGTATTCTTGATACACAAGCATGGCTCGTCGCCGCCTGCGCCGAGGTACATTCTTAATGCTCATCCCAAGCACGATTTTTTTTTTTTAATGTTTAGTACTTTATATTGTTTTCCTAATCTTTACTTTTACAGTGTATAGAAAACCCATTCAGCCTTAGATATCACGGGTATTATCAGACTTACTATTATGACCAGAAGTTATTCCTGCTGAAATACCTCTCACATTACCTTATCATTTATAATGGATCTGTCATTATTGGTTTTTCCTTAGTCACAAATGCAGTTTACATTTTGAGCCATTTTTCTCGATATTATCATTATTATTTTTTTTATCACGGTCCTCTAATTCGATTGGGTGGTATTTGTGCTATTTATAGTGTGGGCTTCCGGGAGGTTTTGCATCTTGCCTGCCTCTTAGGAGGTCCATCACTTTTCTTACTATGTGCGCCGTTTCTAGGATCACACTCTTCTGCATGAGTCCTGGAGCTACTTCAGCCTCTAGTTTTTCCAGGATCCCTATTCAGTGATCTTGGATCGTGCCTAGTGTTCCTATGATTATGGGTACAATTTCCACTGGCATATCCCATATCCTTCTTATTTCTGTTTTCAGGTCTTGATACTTATCCATTTTTTCCCTTTCGTTCTCTTCAACTCTGGTGTCCCATGGTATTATTATTATTATTATTATTATTATTATTATTATTATTATTATTATTATTATTATTATTATTATTATTATTATTATTATTATTATGAATTGATAGCATCTTTTTAAGAATGTAAGATTGCAGTAAGTACACAGACGTAGTTGAAACGTCAGTAATTATTATAATTATTATTATTATTATCAATTAATTAATTAATTAATTAAGGGTGTTATGTACCGGTTTTTGTCGAGAAACAATATTCTGGATGTAATGACAGATACGTTAAATTAATGTTTGATATGTGAAGAATTTAAAAAGCTCATACGATTACAAGCATGCGTTGCACCTGCGTTCGTATGCGCTTGTATGAAAGAATGTAGTTAAGTAGATGAAGTGGTGCGTTTCCAGGGCATAAAGCCTTGTGTTTACCGTCACTCCATGTACTGTGATGCTATGTTTTACACTTTACACCAGAGGTGGACAATCAGCCGATTGCGGCCTCTTGATTGGTCGATCACCGTTCCCCCACGAACCTATATAAACAAACAACAATACACAAGCATATATATATATATATATATATATATATATATATATATATATATATATATATATATATATATGGTGAGGCAGTTGCACTCATGTTTCATCGTACTAAGGCGCTATTTAAAATTTATTTTTCCCACGTGGAAATATGTGATCATGTAAGTAAGGTAGATCGTAAAAGTTTGTCTTTAGAATAGATCTCGGAGTCCAGAAGTTTGACCTAATTATTTTGCCTTTGATTTCCTTAATAGCTAAATGTGTCATGATAGATGAAATTACAGTGTTACTGGCTAACTGAAACAGAGAGAGAGAGAGAGAGAGAGAGAGAGAGAGAGGAGAGAATGGCGCTACTTTGAAACATGAATAAGAGAACGAAAGTAACCAGGTAATTGATGCCGTAACCAAATATTTTAACTTAACAATTAGCACTCAGGCTCAATGACGGCCCGTTGCTTAACTTCGCAACATCTGACACGGTTTTGAAGTGAAGTTAATATCGAATTTAGGCCAAAGGCCAAGCACTGGGACCTGTGAGGTCATTCAGCGCTGAAACGGAAATTGACAGTGAAAGGTTTGAAAGGTGTTACGGGAGTAAAACCTCAAAGCAGTTGCACTATGAATCATGTGTTTGGAGAGGGTGGAAAGTAAGATGGAAGAAAGAGAATATGAAAGGAGATACAGAAAAACAAACGAAAGTGGTTGCAGCTAGGGTCTGAAGGCACGCTGCAAAGAACGTTAAGTAATGCTTACAGTGCACCGCGCGAGATGTACTACCTCCCTACGGGGGACGAGTTTTTTTTTTTTTTTTTTTTTTTAATGCTAATCACGAAATTCGGATCCAGAAATGGCACCGCGACGCACGGCTAGAGATCACGTGAGAGATGCGCTGTTTTTTGAAGACCAGATGGCAGCTGACAGCATCAAAGATCTAACCGCGAAGTATCGGCAGGTGTGTGGGCGGGGATTGGGTGAGATAGAAGGAGGGATTAAGGGGGGGGGGGAGTGTTTGGATTTGGAGGGGAGGGGAGGGGGGAAGGGACGGACAGGTAGTAGGGCTGAAGGAGTGGTATTGTTTACTCAGCAAGGCCTCGGTACGTTTGTGCGTGTGTGTGTGTGTGTGTGTGTGTGTTCGTTCTCAATGGCTGTTCCGATATGTTACCTGCTGCACAGTCTCTCACACATTTGTTTTCATAATCTGTTCTGCCATGGATGTTGCGAGCTCAGATGATACAGCTAGCATTCAATGCCACACACACAGGGTGTGTTTGCTTAAGTGTGTGTGTGTGTGTGTGTGTATATATATATATATATATATATATATATATATATATATATATATATATATACATATACATTGTGTGTGTGGTTTGCATGAATGTGTATTACATTGGGGATTTTGTTATAATTCCCGTTTTATTAGAAATGCGTAAGAACCTTCTTGTTGGTGTTGGAGGGATAGTTGTAGCATCAGTCCCCTAGCTGTCCTGGTTTGAGAACGTAACTAAGAAATAGAATTTCTTCATTTCATTTTGGTAGGAATAATGACAGATTTACAGTCGAAAGTATAGAAAGTTGTTCTCCGACCCCAAAAAATAACTGCAAAGCGTCGTCGCTTGCAGCGAACTTACGTTGAATTTGCCGTCACTTACTGTCTTAGAAGTTTAATGTATCATAAAGAATTCTTCCACCAATATAGGTATGTTTCAGCCAGTGAAATTTGATAGGTTTCTGGGGTTGATTACTGAACCAGTCTCGAGGAAGTTTGCGAAATTCCAGATTACATCGCAACGAAATATGACAAAGATAATAATTAATGATACATTCGCGCCAGTGTAATCGTAACCAGTTCACTCTTCCTATTATTGCACATTCACGCGTAAAAAAAGTCAGTGCCGCCTTAGAAATTTAGAAATATTACCAAGTACAGTTGAAGACACAAGTTACTGATACAACACGCTTGCACGTGGGTCAGCATCAGAAACTAAACTGTTTACAAGAGTTCAGAAATTCTGTATATCAGTGACAAGCAAACAGCCTTACGCATAATATCCATTCGGCCCCTAGCTTTAATCCCTTTCATTCCTTTTACTGTACTTCCATTCGTATTCCCTTTTTTCCATCTTACTTTCCACCCTCTCCTAACAATTGATTCATTTTTAAACTGCTAGATCTTCCTCCTGTTACACCGTGCAATCATTTTTACTGTCAGTCTCCCTTTCTGCTCTGAATGACCTCATAGGTCCCAGCACTTGACCTTTGGCCTAAATTCTATATTTTATCTATCTTAATATAATACTCAATATAACTGAAATACAAAGCACAATTCACACACAAAATCGCAAGCACAAACACAGTCATTTCACCCAAGATCAAATACATACACTGCAGAAAGCCCTGTGATGCAACCTCTCTCTCTCTCTCTCTCTCTCTCTCTCTCTCTCTCTCTCTCTCTCTCTCTCTCTTAAACAACCCCTGTTGTAAATTCCAGGGAGCTCCTCACCTGCGCTGGGAATAAAAGCATCCATAGCCCTTTAGCCTCGTTGTCATTTATAGAATGCACATACGCAATTAGCAATTGATTTATGCGATGTCGGACTCCGTCCCGACACGACGCTATGCGATGTTATGTTATAAACTACAGCGTTTGTCTTGTTATTCGCCAGTCATGCAGAGATCCGCCCGGATTGGCCCGTGACGAAAAGGGGGGGAAACGTTCGGTCTTGACATGGCAGCTTTGCTCGAGTCCCTCTTTGGCAGGTATGGGCATTTTGCTTCATTCTTTTAAGGCCTGTCTGTCTGTCTGTGCGTCACTGTCCGATCCTGATTTCGTTCCCCGTCCAACGAAATTATTATCAACTAAAAAATTCCCCCTCGGTACATATATGAAAATATATCAATTCCGAGGTAGAGCGAATTAGATATTAAAGGACATTTGTAGCTCGAATGATTTATATGAATCACGGTGATGTGATAAATATACATATATATACGTACATATGCATTTCTCAACTATCACATACCTATTGCAATTGCTACCACTGCCTAATGCATTACAAGTTATATTTACGAGACCATAGATAAATATATTTAATTCTTGTCTCTACTACTAATATATGATATATGTTTATAATGTGTGTGTGTATATATATTATATATATATATATATATATATATATATATATATATATATATATAAGCGAATACCACGGGAAATGATAGACAGGATCCAAGCGCTTTCGTCTTTATTCAGACATCGTCAAGGAGCTCCTTGACGATGTCTGAATAAAGACGAAAGCGCTTGGATTCCTGTCTATCATTTCCCGTGGTATTCGCTTATTTTATGAAGTCACGTGCATCTACTGTGATTTTTAAGCATATATATATATATATATATATATATATATTATATAATATATATATATATATAAAAATTATAGATTATAGTATAGACAAGAATTAACAATATTTACCTACGGTCTCGTAAATATAACTTGTAATGCGTTAGTCATTGGTGACAATTGCAATGGGTATGTAACAGTTAAGAAATTTTATTGAGCGTTATATGCATTTTATTGATCTGCCATATGTATCTCCCTAGTTATCGTTCGCATTTTTTATTTCATTTTACTGATTTTTGTCGGTTTTGGTTATTTGGTATTTAAATTTGATTACTTAAAGGAGCAAAGAAGTGTGCGGTTTTGAACCCACGCTGCGTTTGTAGAGAACGCATAGCCAAATATACTACCGCATACATTATTGAAAATTATTTTCAAATAAAAATTAGGATTCCTTCGTATGCATAGTACAAGCAGTATTGTCTATGCGTTCAATGACGGATTATTTCACTAGAGCGAATCAAATTTAAGGTTCAGTTTATTATGTCCTGCTGAAGAAAGATTAGTTAGTTCCATTTTACCTGAAATTGTTCCACAGAAGTTACATATGCCTGTGCTCTTTTTTTATTTATTTATTTTATTTTTTCTTTATTTATTTATTTATTTATTTATTTATTTATTTTATTTTTAATTTATGATTTTTGTATTTTTTTGGCTGAATTATGGACTAGGCAAACTGACTCCTGCTCTGTGACAGCATAGTGCAAAGTCCTTGTTGATATTTCACATTGCCTTTAAGAATCTAGCGGCTGGTTTGTTGAAAACTACGTCCCACATTTGGGCAAACTGGCATACGAGTACATACGAAGTAACACCTCGAACATATTAATACTCTCTTTCCAAGCCTTGTAGAGTGGTATATTGGCGTACGTGTCCACATAAGGACTGCCTTTTAAAAAGCGTTCCCATCTGTAGTACAAGATATCACAGCTTTTGGAAATTAGGACTTGTCAGTAACTATAGTATTTGATTGCTGTTTTGTGCGGTTTGAAATGTTATAACTCTCCTTATTTAAGTGATGTCGCACACGCGTGTGCGCAAGTGTCTGTTTCTTAAAATAACAGTCCTGCGCTGATAATGTGGTTCGATCGACACACTGATGTGTCTGCTTAATCCGACGGCAGCACACCTGCCGAATCAGTGAAAACCCTCAGGTGTTGGAGTAATGTCCTACACATATGTACTTGGAAACTCCAAGTGTTCGTCTGTGAATAATTGGATTTACTCAACCTTCCTTGAGCTTTGCGCGCGCGCGCGTATTTGAGCCAGTCATGAATCTCACGTACAAGAATATTTCACTTCTCCTTTACAAGAGTTCGTCACTTCTTCACATACTAAAGAGGAGAACTCTTGGGTAAGGAATGACCGGCTTTTAAGAATACTCATATATTTACCTAAAACACAGGTCACTCCGTTATGGCTAGATCGAACACGTTAACGGTTGCCGAAGAGACCTTTTAGCAGTAGGAATTTCCCAAGAGATATGCAAAGTGTTTTAAAACACTATGGTAACTGAGTATTGCGAAGTCATTATGATCTTCTGGACCTCCTTTGCTTTGCGTCAAAGTCCTGTCACATCGTAGCACGAATCTTAAATAGCATCTCCAGACATCATTCCAATAGTCGAGGCCATAATAGGTTTAGCTTTGTTCTGTATCCTCGAGGTTCTTCGGTGATCTTTCCACGTACGTGGTTATTACGTCAGCTTATTCGCGGAAGTTACATGTTATACTGTACGAGGCATTTTTGCCAGAATTCTACACGTGCCCTGGTAAAAGAATATATGGGAAGATAGATAAACAGGTAAACGTGTGCAGATTCTCATTCCATTAGTGAAATTATCAAAATATATATATATATATATTATTATTATTATTATTATTATTATTATTATTATATTATGGGGCTATCACAGTCCTCCAATTCGACTGAGTGGTGTTCATAGTTTATTATTATTATTATTATCTGCTATTCACAGTCCTCCAATTCGACGTGTGGTTTATTTATAGTGTGGGGTTCCGGGTTGCATCCCTGCCTCCTTAGGAGTCCATCACTTTTCTTAACTATGTGTTGCCGTTTCTAGGATCACACTCTTCTGCATCAGTCCTGGAGCTACTTCAGCCTGCTAGTTTTTACTAGATTCCTTTTCAGGGATCTTGGGATCGGTGCCTAGTGCTCCTATGATTATGGGTAACGATTTCCTCGGCATTACCCATATCCTTCTTATTTCTATTTTCAGATCTTGATACTTATCCATTTTTTCCCTCTCTTTCTCTTCAACTCTGGTGTCCCATGGTATTGCGACATCAATGAGTGATACTTTCTTCTTGACTTTGTCAATCAACGTCACGTCTGGTCTGTTTGCACGTATCACCCTATCCGTTCTGATACCATAGTCCCAGAGGATCTTTGCCTGATCGTTTTCTATCACTCCTTCAGGTTGGTTGGCTCGTACCACTTATTACTGCAAGGTAGCTGATGTTTCTTGCACAGGCTCCAGTGGAGGGCTTTTGCCACTGAATCATGCCTCTTTTTGTACTGGTTCTGTGCAAGTGCCGGGCATTCACTTGCTATGTGGTTTATGGTTTTCATTTTTCGTCCATTATTGCACTTCCTACATATGGGAGAGATGTTATTCCGTCTATCGTACTTTGAACATATCTGGTTCTTAGGGCCTGATCTTGTGCCGCTGTTATCATTCCTTCAGTTTCCTTCTTTAGCTCTCCCCTCTGAGCCATTGCCAATTGCCATGCTCATCGCTGGCTAGTTCCTTTAGGTCTGTCTCATGGTTTATTGTTCCGTGCATTTGGTTTTTGTTGTGCCAAGTCCTCTGTTTTTTGTGTTCCTTTGTCCTTTTCTCCTGTCTCTGTATATTTCTGGGTCTTCGTCTATTTTTATTAGTCCTTCTTCCCATGCACTCTTTAGCCACTCGTCTTCACTGGTTTTCAGATATTGCCCCAGCGCTCTGTTTTCGATGTTGACGCAGTCCTCTATAACTTAGTAGTCCTCTCCCTCCTTCCTTTCGTGTTATGTATAGTCTGTCCGTATTTGCTCTTGGGTTGTAGTGCTTTGGTGGGGGGGGGGGGGGGGTATTGTCATTTGTTTCCTGGTTTTCTGATCTATGCTTGCGGATTCTGCCTTCGTCCATTCCACTATTCCTGCGCTGTATCTGATTACTGGCACTGCCCATGTGTTTATGGCTTTTATCATATTTCCGGCGTTGAGTTTTGACTTGAGTATCGCCTTGAGTCTCTGCATATATTCTTTCCTGATCGTGTCCTTCATCTCTTGGTGTTTTTATATCTCCGCCTTCCATTATTCCCAGGTATTTGTATCCTGTCTCATCTATGTGTTTGATGTTGCTCCCATCTGGTAGCTTTATCCTTCAGTTCTCGTTACTTTGCCTTTTTGTAAGTTGACTAAGGCGCATTTTTTTCTATTCCAAACTCCATCCTGAGTCCCCAGACAATCCTTACAGTATGATTCGGGTATCTATTTCCTTGATGCTCTTACCATACAGCTTGATGTCGTCCATGAACATCAGATGGTTGATTTTGTTGCCTCTTTTCTTGAGTTGGTACCCGCATCCATCTTCTGTAGTACTTTGTCATGGGAATCATGGCTACTACGAAGAGTAGTGGGGACAGTGAGTCGCCCTGGAAGATCCCTCTCCTGATATTAACCTCTGCTAGTCTTATTCCTGAGCTTGTAAGTATTGTATTCCAGTTGCGCATTTGTATTTTGTTTTGAGGACGCTGATGGTATTTTCCTCTGGAACCCATATATTTTCAGGCATTCTATTAGCCATGTGTGTGGTATCATGTCGAAGGCTTTCTTATAGTCTATCCATGCCATGCTTAGGTTGGTTTTCCTTCTCCTACTGTTCTTCATTACCATTTTGTCTATCAGGAGCTGGTCTTTTGTGCCCCTACACTTCCTTCTGCAGCCTTTCTGTTGGTGGGGGATGGTGTTTTGTCTCCTCTAGGTAGTTTCTTTGTATAGCCTTTCTTCATGATGATACCTGTTAGTAACTTCCACATTATTGGTAGGCAGGTGATAGGCCTGTAGTTACTGGCTATATTTCCCTTACTCTTGTCTTTTTGTACTAAGGATGTTCTTCCTGTGGTCATCCATTTGGGTGCTTGGTGATTTGAGATACAATGCTGGAGTTGTTCTGCTATTCGTGGGTGTAGGGCCTTGAAGTTTTTGAGCCAGTATCCATGGACTTCATCGGGACCTGGGGCTTTCCTTTCCAGTTTGGCATTTTCTGTAGTTGGTGTCTGACTGTGTCTGTCGTGATGTCCTGTGAATCTTTTGTTTTATTATCTCCCTGTTTCTTCTTCCTTGACTTCCTGGAGCCATGTTGCATGTTTGTTGTGTGATACCGGATTGCTCCATATGTTTCCCAGAGTCTCTTACTTGGTTCGGCTTCAGGAATTTCTGGGTGGTTGTCTTCCCCTCTTAGTTGGCTGTATAGTCTTTTCTGGTTGGTTCCGAATAGTTTGTTCTGTTGGTATCCTTATTCCTGTTCATGTACGTTGGATCTTGTGTGCTTTGGCCTTAAGCCTCTGTTTTACATCTTCTATTGTGTTGTTTAGTCCCCTCTCTTGTACTTTGTATTTTCTCGTTGAGTTTCCTCCCTTGTTTTCTTGCTTCTTAGCCTTTTTTCTGCCATCTCTTTCAGTTTACTCAAGTCAGATCTCATCACCATGATTTGCTTTTCCAGGCGCCTTTTCCCAAGGAGGTTGCTGTTTTGGTTTCTGTTGGGTTGGTTGTGACGGTGGTGTTGGTGTTCGAATCCCCATCAGTTCTGCTACTAATCTTGCTCCTGCATATGTCAAGTTATTTGTTCTGTGATACTGGTGGTGTGTATTAGGCCCATTATTTCATTGACCTCACTTGTTTTTCTTCCCTTAATTTCTTGGTGTTGTAGGTCTTTCATGGAGGGGATCTTTGTTCTCTCTGTATCTGGCTCCATCCATTGTCTAATCTTTTCTACCCATTCCGTCCTCTCTGTTACTTCGTCGGTGTTTCTTCGTGTGTCGTTGTTTGATACTTCATCCTCTCTGTCGTCTTCTGTGGCATCGTCTCTCAGTTCGTCTTCGTGTAATTCGTTGTCGTGTGACATTTCCCTTTCCAGTTCTTCTCTTTCTGTTGGGAGAGCCAGTTCTTTTTCTTTATGTTCCTTACTTGGTCTGCCAGCCTGCTGCTGGTTTGGGGGGGTTTGTTTATTCCTCTCATTCCAGATGTTGATCAATCTTCTTCTATATCCTCTCTCCGTCGGGTTGCTTCTGATGTAGCATCTCCATATTTCCTTATTTTCTTCTCTTGTCCATTTCTTCCTTTTTTGCCTCTGTAGCTCCAATCTCAGGCTGTTGATTACTGTCGTGGTTTTTTTGATCAGTTGCTGGATGACGACCTCCGCAAGTACCTGACCGTCTTCCCCTACAATTGGGTTGAATACCTGGTTTGCCAGACGAGGCTCCTCTGTTGCCAGAGGTTCCATTTACGTCGTTGTCGTTTATTCCTTCATTTCTTTCCATCATTGCTGAGTTTTGCTATTTAACCCATAGCTGGACCCTACCCCATCAGGGATAGGTACTCATTTACAGCTGAGTAGACTGAGGAAATTATGGTAAAGATCCTTCCCAAGGAATCAACGCCGAGGAGAGCGGTCACCCATCCAACGACTGACCAGCCCCAATGTTGCTTAACTTGACTTAAGTCTATTGACGACCTAACCAACTCCTCCACGGCGCCACATATTATTATTATTTTTTTTTTTTTTTTTTTTTTGGCTCTATCACAGTCCTCCAATTCGACTGGGTGGTATTTATAGTGTGGGGTTTCCGGGTTGCATCCTGCCTCCTTAGGAGTCCATCACTTTTCTTACTATGTGTGCCGTTTCTAGGATCACACTCTTCTGCATGAGACCTGGAGCTACTTCAGCCTCTAGCTTTTCTAGATTCCTTTTCAGGATCTTGGGATCGTGCCTAGTGCTCCTATGATTATGGGTACGATTTCCACTGGCATATCCCATATCCTTCTTATTCTATTTTCAGATCTTGATACTTATCCATTTTTTTTCCCTCTCTTTCTCTTCAACTCTGGTGTCCCATGGTATTGCGACATCAATGAGTGATACTTTCTTCTTGACTTTGTCAATCAACGTCACGTCTGGTCTATTTGCACGTATCACCCTACCTCGTTCTGATACCATAGTCCCAGAGGATCTTTGCCTGATCGTTTTCTATCACTCCCCCCCTCAGGTTGGTGCTCGTACCATTCTTATTCTGCAAGGTAGCTGATGTTTCTTGCACAGGCTCCAGTGGAGGGCTTTTGCCACTGAATCATGCCTCTTTTTGTACTGGTTCTGTGCAAGTGCCGGGCATTCACTTGCTATGTGGTTTATGGTTTCATTTTTCGTATTGCACTTCCTACATATGGGAGAGATGTTATTTTCCGTCTATCGTACTTTGAATATATCTGGTTCTTAGGGCCTGATCTTGTGCCGCTGTTATCATTCCTTCGTTTCCTTCTTTAGCTCTCCCCTCTGTAGCCATTGCCAATTGTCATCGCTGGCTAGTTCTTTAGTTTGTCTCATGTATTGTCCGTGCATTGGTTTGTTGTGCCAGTCCTCTGTTCTTCTGTCTTTCTCCTGTCTCTGTATATTTCTGGGTCTTCGTCTACTTTTATTAGTCCTTCTTCCCATGCTCTTTAGCCCACTCGTCTTCACTGGTTTTCAGATATTGCCCCAGTGCTCTGTTTTCAATGTTGACGCAGTCCTCTATACTTAGTAGTCCTCTCCCTCCTTCCTTTCGTGTTATGTATAGTCCTGTCCGTATTTGCTCTTGGGTGTAGTGCTTTGTGTATTGTCATTTGTTTCCTGGTTTTCTGATCTATGCTGCGAGTTCTGCCTTCGTCCATTCCACTATTCCTGCGCTGTATCTGATTACTGGCACTGCCCATGTGTTTATGGCTTTTATCATATTTCCGGCGTTAAGTTTTGACTTGAGTATCGCCTTGAGTCTCTGCATATATTCTTTCCTGATCGTGTCCTTCATCTCTTGGTGTTTTATATCCTCCTTCCTTCATTATTCCCAGGTATTTGTATCCTGTCTCATCTATGTGTTTGATGTTGCTCCCATCTGGTAGCTTTATCCCTTCAGTTCTCGTTACTTTGCCTTTTTGTATGTGACTAAGGGCGCATTTTTCTATTCCAAACTCCATCCTGATGTCCCCAGATACAATCCTTACAGTCTGGATTAGGGTATCTATTTCCTTGATGCTCTTACCATACAGCTTGATGTCGTCCATGAACATCAGATGGTTGATTTTGTTGCCTCTTTTCTTGAGTTGGTACCCGGCATCCATCTTCTGTAGTACTTTTGTCATGGGAATCATGGCTACTACGAAGAGTAGTGGGGACAGTGAGTCGCCCTGGAAGATCCCTCTCCTGATATTAAAACCTCTGCTAGTCTTATTCCAGAGCTTGTAAGTATTGTATTCCAGTTGCGCATTGTATTTTTGAGGGAAGCTGATGGTATTTTCCTCTGCCCCATATATTTTCAGGCATTCTATTAGCCATGTGTGTAGTATCATGTCGAAGGCTTTCTTTATAGTCTATCCATGCCATGCTTAGGTTGGTTTTCCTTCTCCTACTGTTCTTCATTACCATTTTGTCTATCAGGAGCTGGTCTTTTGTGCCCCTACACTTCCTTCTGCATGCTTTCTGTTGGTAGGGGATGGTGTTTGTCTCCTCTAGGTAGTTGTATAGCCTTTCACTGATGATACCTGTTAGTAACTTCCACATTATTGGTAGGCAGGTGGATGGCCTGTAGTTACTGGCTATATTTCCCTTACTCTTGTCTTTTTGTACTAAGGATGTTCTTCCTGTGGTCATCCATTTGGGTGCTTGGTGATTTGAGATACAATGCTGGAGTTGTTGTTCTGCTATTCGTGGATGTAGGGCCTTGAAGTTTTTGAGCCAGTATCCATGGACTTCATCGGGACCTGGGGTTTTCCAGTTTGGCATTTTCTTTAGTTGGTGTCTGACTGTGTCTGTCGTGATCTCTGTGAATCTTTGTTTTATTCTCCCTGTTTCTTCTTCCTTGACTTCCTGGAGCCATGTTGCATGTTTGTTGTGTGATACCGGATTGCTCCATATGTTTTCCCAGAGTCTCTTACTTGGTTCGGCTTCAGGAATTTCTGGTGGTGGTTGTCTTCCCCTGCTTAGTTGGCTGTATAGGTTTTTCGTTTCTGGTTGGTTCCTCCTAAGTTTGTTCTGTTGGTATCCCTTATTCCTGTTCATGTACCGTTGGATCTTGTGTGCTTTGGCCTTAAGCCTCTGTTTTTACATCTTCTATTGTGTTTGTTTAGTCCCCTCTCTTGTACTTTGTATTTCCTCGTTGTTTTGTCCTCCTTGTTTTTTTTCTTGCTTCTTAGCCTTTTTTCTGCCATCTCTTTCAGTTTACTCAAGTCAGATCTCATTCACCATGATTTACTTTTCCAGGCGCCTTTTCCAAGGAGGTTGCTGTTTTTGGTTTCTGTCGGGTTGGTTGTGACGGTGGTGGTTGGTTTTCGAATCCCATCAGTTCTGCTACTAATCTTGCTCCTGCATATGTCAAGTTATTTGTTTCTGTGATACTGGTGGTGTGTATTAGGCCCATTATTTCATTGACCTCACTTGTTTTCTCCTTAATTTCTTGGTGTTTGTAGGCTTTCATGGAAGGGATCTTTGTTCTCTCTGTATCTGGCTCCATCCATTGTCTAATCTTTTTCTACCCATTCCGTCCTCTCTGTTACTTCGTCGGTGTTTCTTCGTGTGTCGTTGTTTGATACTTCATCCTCCCTGTCGTCTTCTGTGGCATCGTCTCTCAGTTCGTCTTCGTGTAATTCGTTGTCGTGTGACATTTCCCTTTCCAGTTCTTCTCTTTCTGTTGGGGAGAGCCACGTTTATTTTTCTTTATGTTCCTTACTTGGTCTGCCAGCCTCTGCTCTGTTTGGGGGGTGTTGTTACCTCTCATTCGCCAGATGTTGATCAATCTTCTTCTATATCCTCTCTCCGTCGGGTTGCTTCTGATGTAGCATCTCCATATTTTTCCTTATTTTCTTCTCTTGTCCATTTCTTCCTTTTTGCCTCTGTAGCTCCAATCTCAGGCTGTTGATTACTTTCGTTATGGTGATCAGTTGCTGGATGACGACCTCCAAGTACCTGACCGTCTTCCCCTTCAATTGGTTGAATACCTGGTTGCCGTACGAAGCTCCTCTGTTGCCAGAGGTTCCATTTACGTCGTTGTCGTTTATTCCTTCATTTCTTTCCATCATTGCTGAGTTTTGCTATTTAACCCATAGCTGGACCTACCCCATCAGGGATAGGTACTCATTTACAGCTGAGTAGACTGAGGAAATTATGGTGAAGATCCTTTCCCAAGGAATCAACGCCGAGGAGAGCGGTCACCCATCCAACGACTGACCAGCCCCAATGTGCTTAACTTGACTTAAGTCTATTGAAGACCTAACCAACTCCTCCACGGCGCCACATTTATTATTATTGTTATTATTATTATTATTATTATAATTATTATTATTATTATTATTATTCAAAAGATGAACCCTATTCGTATGGAACAGGCCTGCAAGGGCTATTGACTTGAAATTCAAGCTTCCAAATAATACGTCGTACAGTTGAAAGAATCAACAGAGCTGATAGGAAATATAGAAAGAAGAGCTCAATTACAAGAAAAGACAAAACGGATTAACAAATTGATAGAAAAAAAATGTAAGTAAATTGTGAAATACAAAGACGTAGGGCATAACGAATAACTCACGCAGCAAGAACTTTCCTTAATATATCCTAAGAATTAACACGACAAATAATTCATTGAAAGTTGCTGCTCTCTCTCTCTCTCTCCTCATCTCTCTCATCAAAATCTCGTCTCTCTCTCTCTCGTAATTACGAAGTCGTACTGGGAAAAGGCGAGGCTGTCCGGCATGGCTGGGCTGGGCCCTAATTCCTAAGAACATCTGTCGATACAGATGCGAACGTAGTGTTAAAACAGGTGTTTCGAACACATGGTAATGGTACAAAATATTTGGAATATATAAGTATGTATGTATGTATGTTTGCGTGTGTGTATGTGTATGTGTATATATATATATATATTATATATCTATATATATATATATATATATATATATATATATATATATATATATATATATATATATATATAGTATATAGTCTGTCACATCACCGTGATTCATATATGCGCATTGTGATAGCCGTGCGGTTAAAGGAGGTTCACTGTACGTCCTGATTTCTAGGTTCCTAGGTTCCCGCCCAGGTGCCGACGAAATTATTATCAACTAAAAAATTCCCCTTCGGTTAACATATATGAAAATATATTAATTCCGAGGTAGAGCGAATTAGATATTAAAGGACATTTGTAGCTTAATGCGTATACATAGATATGTGTATATATATATATATATATATATATATATATATATATATATATATATATATATATATATATATATATGTATAAGACAAAATCCACAAAGGCAATTATTTATATAATATTCATCACGCTCCGTATTTTCGTGATTCAGTTGTTTATACATATATATGTACGTATATATCTGTGAGTATGTATATATATATATATATATATATATATATATATATATATATATATATTTACACACATATATATATAGTGCGTATAGTTTTTTTACGTCAAACCATTGCTTAAAACGGATGTCACCAGAGAGAACAAACATGACTTCTAATATTAAAAAATGGAAATGTAGCAATAATAACAGTGCTACATTTCTACTATTAATTGTTGAATATACGGGATGATGAACCGCTTGCGCACTAAATTCTAACATCAGCCATTGCTTAAACCAAGACAAAGAAAATCGTGAGCAGCAGCATGTCGAAACGCCTGAATGACCCTGAGAATATACCCATAGTTAGAAAGAAACTTTAGGAGATTGGAAACATCAGGATCAGATGGAATCTGCAAGTATGAATTAAGGTGGCACTAAAATGACACCTCGTGTACTAACTGGTTGCTTTGCAAATGATGATATGAGGAAGCTTAGGCTCGTGGTTTAGAGTTGGAAGCCATAATAAAGGTACGAAGGAAAGTTAAGTAGAGACATTATTTGCACTTACGTCCGTTTCAGTGAAAATATATAGCATACTTGCTCTCTCAGTAGGTTGGAGAAAGAAATTGATAAAAAGCTAGATTTCGAATAGGCAGGAGACACAGGGATCAGACATTTAGGTTGAAATGTATTGTGCAGCAGTGTGTGGACTTTAAAATAATCTCCCTCTGACACCTTTTGTTGATTACGAGAAGGCATTGACATCGTCAACAGACCAGTATTGTGGAAGGTCTTGCGTTACAAGTGCATTCCTGTTAAATATATAAAGCTTATTGGCATTGTCCATCAACGAAGCAGATGCAACGTTAAATTAATGGGGTTTTGTCAAGTCAGTTTCCATTAAATAACAAGGTGCTGCAAGGGAATGTTCTTTCACCTTTGCTGTTTGCCATTCTCATAGACTTTACACTGAAAAAAGTGGTCGTATATGAAAGAGAAGGTTTAGATTGGACTCAAGATAAAAAAAATTGACGAAATAAATGTACAGATGTTCCCGCTTGAACCAGCGAAACAACACAGATCCACAAAGCTTGCTCAATAGAATGCATGAGCTGTCTAGAGATGCAACTCAAAAGATAGATATGTGAGAAACAGAAGTCCTGGAGATTTATCAAAAGGATTTTTCGAGGAATTCTGTTCGTGCGAATGTGGAAACATACGCATACGTTTTGTCTAAATATTCATTTGTTGATCAATTTTACCTTTTACATACATAAATATATGCAGAAAAGTGCTCGCGCAGAGACAACGTGAAAACAACTGCAAGATTAATTAAAGCAAGCTTTGGGAAGTTGCTTTTGCAGAAACGAAATTGAAACAGGATTTTTGCATTGTGATTGATGCTCTTTTTTTTCCTTTTGCGCAAAAGACCTGAAGCGCAGAAATTTCGTCATGGGGGCCAAGGTGATTAATTCATTAAGGTAAAAATGAAATAAAGTCAATCGGGAACTTGGGAGGAATTTATAAGCTATTTAAAGCAAGCGAATTGAACAAGTTGCATAAGGGGAGTTAAATCACGCAGAGACATATAGGCCGATTCTTGTAAATATTAAAGGCCAAGAGTATTAGATAAGTCAAGTTTAGGGAAGTTGCTTTTACAGAAACGAAAATTGAAACAGGATTTTTGCATTGTGATTGATGCTCTTTTCCTCTTAATTAGGTTAAGGGCATTAAGTAAAATGTAAAATTAAAGCTTATGAGATTAGTTTAAACGTAAAACGCAAGAGGAACCGAGAAAATCGTTATCTCAAAAGGGATTAATTACTCAGAAAAAAATTATAAGGATGCAGGTGCTATCAGAACTTGAGTGGGTGTTTAATGATTCGTGACTAGATGGGTAATGTGTTCAACATTTCTGCCAAGATTTCTGGTGTAAATATGACATTTGCTTTGTATAATGATGTGATCCCACGAAACCAGCTTATCCTACCAAATGTAAATATAATTGTTATATTAGCATTACTTACCTTTATTTGTATGTGCATACATAACTGTTGATTAAGCCTTAATTGTCTGTTTTATCTCGATTTCCGCTTTTCTCATTCTTACCTGAAACGTCATGACCTTGGTTGACCTGATTCACGCTTACAGTCAGGAGCCCAAAGGATAATATTTGTCTCATAAAGAACCGATTTACCGATTTCGTATACTGTTTGACTATTGAATTCCATTGCTGGTTGCCCAGAACTAAACAAGCCAGTGAAGCTGGCATAGATTGAATATTGGGAGATCAGACGGAACATTCTGAAGTCAGTGTTTATTCTGTTGAAAGAATTATTATTATTATTATTATTATTATTATTATTATTATTATTATTATTATTATTATTATTCAGAAGACGAACCCTATTCATATGGAACAAGCCTTCAGTGCCATTAACTTGATATTCAGTGCCTCAGTGGCGTGATCGGTATGATCTTGGCCTGCCATCTTGGTGAGTTCGATTCTCGGGCATTCCACTAAGGGGGTTAGAGATGTGTGATAGAAGTTCAGTCTGGACGTGGTTCGGAAGTCACGTAAAGCCTTTGGTCCGTTGCTGAATAACCACTGGTTTTCCATGCAACGTAAAAACACCATACAAATTAACTTTGAAATTCACGCTTCCAAAGAACCTGGTGTTCATTCATGAGGAGTAACAGAATGTGATGGGAAATACAGCACTTTGTTTTTTTTGTCAGATTGCGAAGAAAACCTTCTTAATTGGATGTTGATTATTTGAAATATATAACACTGAGAATTGCTGTTTAAGAATGGACCCGTTTTAAGTGTGCGAGATTAATTGGAAATTGGGCACATTCACGTCATGGGCATAAAACGGCCGTATACCCCTGTGTATTGGTGGGGTACACCAACGCTGGAGAATACCCTTTTCAGTTTCCTGCAAAAGAAAACTGTTGAGATGACTTTTCGTCTGTCCGTCCGCCCTCAGATCTTGAAAACTAGTGAGGCTAGAGGGCTGCAAATTGGTTCGATGTTCATCCACCCTCCAATCATCAAACATACCAAACTGCAGCCCTCTAGCCTCAGTAGTTTTAATTTAATTGATAGTTGAAGTCAGCAATTATCGCGCGTCTGGCACCACTGTAGGTGCCAACAACACAGGCCACCACCGGGCCATGGCTGAAAATTTCATGAACTGCGGATGAGAGTTTCATGAGCACGTGGCTGAAAGGTTCATACAGCATTATACGCCTTACAGAAAACTCGATTAGGCCGTAGAAACTTCGGCGCATTTTTCACCTGTTGTTTTGTAAAGAAGCATTCTTTATATTGAGCACTCCTATATAATACATAGCAGCTGGGGGATGTTTCTGTTTCTCTTCTCTCTCTCTCTCTCTCTCTCTCTTTGTCTCTCTTTTCTTATATTTTGGATATTAGCAAGCTATTTAAACAGCCACTCTCAACCGGTCTGCAGAAATTTTGAGTTCATTTCTTGTCCAAGTAAAAAGGGGGCTCTTTGGCCTCGTCTGAGTTTACTCATAAAAAAAAATTAATGCGAAGGTGTGAGCTCTCTGTAACTACAGATGTTACGGTAGCTGTCTAGGTCAGCCAGTAACATTGAGATGACACTGTGTGTTATCATGACGAACTTATTCCAATTAAAAATGTGTTAAAAGCCAGAATTTTCCTTTATTCAGTTTTATCTCTCTCTCTCTCGTTTTCAAAAAAGCCATGTCATCGTGATAAACACTTCAACCCCCCTCCCCTCCTTTTCACCGATATCTCTCTCACGGACCCCGCCCCCTCCCCGTGGTAGTGTCCACTCGTCCTTCAGCTTTTGGATGGGACAGGGCTGTGATGGGGTTTGGTTTGGCCTCGCCCCCCTCCCTCCCTCCACCCCCTAACCCCCCCTCCCCTCCCTCTCCAGAAACTAATGAGACGGACTAAGTTTGCAGTCGCAGAGCGCGCACCTGAGCCAGTCTACATTAAACCCCCCTCCCCACAAACCTCTCGTCCCCGTATACACCTGTTTTGGCATACACACACTTGTGCGCTACTCGACGCTGTGACAGACACACGCACACACGCATTATTCTCTCCATCTATCTTACGGTCCGCCCCCCCCCCCCCCCACCTCTCTCTCTCTCTCTCTCTCTCCTCAATCTCTCTCTCTTCCGGTATCCGGGGCATCCGCGATTAGGGCGATGTCGATCGGTGAAACATTCGGACGGTAATTAAGAAAAGGGTATGTTGCGTTTTTTTTTTCCTTTTACTGTTTGTAGTTTATCATTTTTAATTATTATCATTATGTGTGGGCATTCTTAGTATGGTTATCATTTTTTCTTTATTTAACTTGTTACTAATTTTTGTGTTACCGCCGTCATCATTCGTCTTCTCTATGCCCAACATAGTGAAGATTTATTGTCCTTTATTTTATTATTATTATTTTATATTATTATTATTATATTATTATTATTGCAGGAAGGCGTAATTATGGAATCTTCCAGTTCGTTTCGGAATTACAAGTTTTAACTTCCACTTAAAAATTACACAAAATTTATCGAAAATTATTTTTTAATGCCTCAAATTTATTATTTTCTGACGTGTAATTATTGTGAAAAATTACTCTGTCCTTATAATCATGGTGAACAATGAGAGAGAGAGAGAGAGAGAGAGAGAGAGAGAGAGAGACGAGAGAGAGAGAGAGAGAGAGAGAGGAATAATTATTTACACATTAATTCATATCATCTAAAGTGGCTTTTTTTTTTTTTTTTTTTTTTTTTTTTTAAGGAGTACTACGGTCGGAACAAAATTCTGAAGCGTGAAAGTAACCTGCCATTCGTTGCATTAAATACCTTTGTATCTGATGTAAAAACTATCCGCTTTGTTGACATTGGCACTTATAAACAGAAATGTTAGTAATGTATTTGCCTTGCCGCTGAAAATAATGTCAAAGGATTTACATTGGTGTTTATTTTGTTGCAATAAATATTCGAAATGTATTTGTTTTGCTCTTAAAAATTCAGCCCGTTTTATATGCGACGAGGGTTTCAGCTAATAATGATCCCCGTCTGTTTATTAAAGCTGTGTCCATAGTCCACTGTTTCATTTTATGAGGAAATATACAAGTTTTTCGCGGAGACTTGCTACGTCTTACCATCGACAAAGCTCCCTACGTTCGTTTGACAAAATACGCATAGTATGACGCTGCCAGTGCTTGATTATACTATCACACCCTGTAATTGCTTCCCATGGTCGCGGCAATTGATTAGGGATAATTACCTCTGCCCGACCTCTGCAACTGGAGTCATGGGAGGTAAATTCGGACGGAGTTTGCCCTGACCAGCAGTATAGTACATTCATTTCGCGTACTGTTGTTTCCTAGAGCGAAAACGCCACCGTCATTGCGAGGTTGTTACCTATTGCATGGAAATAGCGGATGTTAGAATGTTGGATCCACGTCGTCGGTGCGCTGTGTTAGAAGAATCGCGGTCTATCTGGACCGTGCTTAGAATGTTTTTGTAATCCTTGTGGATTCGAAGTCTTTCATGTGTGCCTCATTCGCCACATAGTAGATCAGCAGCTTGAGATTTCTTCTTCCTCCTGTCATCTTTTCAAGTCGTTCGACGCCACTTGAAATGTTCGCTATATTGGCTGCAGCTAATAATAGCAAAATGCTAACAACTCAGTCTTCTCATTTGTTTCCGTATAGTCTGTTAACGAGTTTAAAACATTCGGAATGAGATACTGGAACTTTTTTTCCTACTTCTGTGTTTAAGTTAGCTCCTACACCCATCCGTCTGTTTCATATCGCATGAAAGGCAATTCAAGTCGGTCTTGCTCCCCGTTTTACGCACATTTCTGTTTTATATACAGTAATATTGTCCAGTTAGGCATGGTAATAAAATCAGAGGATAACTTTCTTGTTTGTCCATCCCGGGTGGGGGCGGGGAAGTTGAAGGAGCCAGGAAACACTTAGAAAGACAGAGAATTCCCCATTCTATAACTGTTTACCTGCTCATCTTTGTGCCGTCCATTTTATATTAGTTTTTTAAGAATCTTCGTCATCAGTAATAAAACTTCGTGTTCTAACCTGCGTTATTCCATTTTTTTCGTAATGACAGTTTTTCCTCGAAAGCTCATTAATAAGATGTGAGTTTTGTATTAATCCATTTTTTCGTAATGACAGTTTTTCCTCGAAAGCTCTTTTATAAGATGAAAAAGAATAGTTTCAGATTAATTCCCTATTGTTCGTGTAACATAGTTCCAAGATATCGTTCGTGAACATTTCCCCCGCAAAATTAGCATGAAATTATCTAAAACATTTCACAGAAGAATACGAAGAATATAAATTAAAGAGAGTTCCTTCTGGTAAAAGGAAACTCGCTATGTAAAAGACTGGAGTTGTTACTCTGACAAACGTTTCACCTTTGAATTTCCAAGCAACAACTGGCCAACGCATCCCCTACACCAGTCTACTCAAACCGAAAAACAGCACCTCAGCGGCGTGGTTGGTATGGTATGAGCGTTCCACCTCGGTGGACGCAGGTTCGATTCTCGGCCATTCCATTGAGGAGTGAGAGATGTGTATTTCTGGTGATAGAAGTTCACTCTCGACGTGGTTCGGAAGTCACGTAAAGCCGTTGGTCCCGTTGCTGAATAACCACTGGTTCCATGCAACGTAAAAGTACCATACAAACTAACAAACAAACTCAAACCGAAACAGCGAAAGAAACGCAAGAAGTGACAGAAACGTAGCCGATTAGAATACAACCAACCCAAAGCTAATATGGGTAATGGTGGTAGCCAATGAGCGAGGCAGCTGCGGGTACCCGTATGTGACAGTGAAAGAGACTGGGGACTCGTTGGGGGCATGGGAGGATAGGGGAGAGGGGTAAGGTGGGGGGAGTGTGGATGGGCTCTGTAGACACCCAACCATTTTAAGGACAAATTCCACTAACCGATGTCGAAATTCCGTCCCTCTCAGGTCCTTGTGGGACGAGTATTTAGGTAGGCCCGTATGTGATTGTATGTTTTCGACGTGTTTTGTTTTTGGCGTCTGTTTGCTACCAGGTGGTTTTTGTTTTAATCTCTCTCTCTCTCTCTCTCTCTCTCTCTCTCTCTCTCTCTCTCTCTCTCTCTGTGTTATGGAATAATAAACAAGAAACGATATCAAAAGAACATTTCAGCATTAGTTTCGTTGAAGAGTGTCGAATAACTATCTCTCTCTCTCTCTCTCGTAATAATACACAATAAAGTAGTGGTATGTTTCAAGCGCAATATTATGAAATAGTGAGCAAAGCTTTAAATGAACGATCTAACACCGTCTCTCAAAGGATTCAACGGAAATCTGTGTGTGTGTGTGTGTGTGTGTTTTATGTCATAGTCTGTATCATTAGTTACTAATGTACTAATATAATTAACGCTGTCGTTATTGTTTTTGTTTGCTTCGTGTCCCGATATCTGTGACGTTCCTTCGCCAATGAAACGCCGTATGTTACTGTCACGGTGAGTGTTATTGTGTCGCCGCCGTCTCTCGTTACTTATGTATCAGCTGATTTATATTTCAAGTGCACAGTGCCAATAACAGCGCCCTTCATTTTTCATGATTATACCTATCCTGGACCTTGGCGAAATAGAACCGAACTGAAGACTGTCCTTTGTCCTTCAGCGCCGCCGACGAGGACGATGCATATTTTAAAGAAAATTATCGATTGCATATATAGAGAGGACTGCAAGAAATTCTTCTTAAGAAGCTAATTATCTATGTCGGTGAGGTTCCAAAGGAAGAATTTGCTCACTTGATATTCACTATTGTCATAGAACGGTCTGCCAGTGGCAAAGTTTATGTAGATATATAACCATGTAAGTAGGAAAAGACGTGACGGGAACTCAACCCCCCCACATTGCTTATATCATCAGATATATATCTTCCACAGCATCCGCTGCTTAATATACTAGGTACATATGTGGTTCATCAGCATTGCGTCGAACTAACCAAAAAAAAAAAAAAAAACTATAACGTACTACACTATCTTTCGGTAACAAAGTCATATATCTCCGGAATTATATCGTCGATCATCATCTCCACGTGTACGCTGCCTATTTGGTAACTTTCAAAATTGGTGATGAAAGCCACGGAAGACTTAAGGTTCAAGCAGTTAAACATTTGATTTACGTGGATTTGAATGAGTGGTAAGCAATAATTTAAAAAAAAGTATGTAAAAGCATGACAACGATGGCATGACGTTTTTTGGTGGTAAGATATTTCAATTAACAGCAAAATTATCTGCTAAACTTTTGCCACGCTTACAAAGAATATTACTATCTATTTTGCATTGAAAGAAACGCAGCTATAATTTGAATTAAAATAATGATTTTAAGGTTTAGGATAAGCGCTGTAATGACTCAGCTTACAATTTTAAGCGGTTATCGGTAGTCTTAGCGTGAAAAGGATTAAGACGAAGTACATGACAAGGCGAGCCAGATTGTTAATTAAACCTCCGGCATCGTATAAAATAAAATGGGGGTTGGACGAGTGCGTTATGTAATCTATCAATTACATGCCCCGAATTTTCTGTGAGCCAATCAATTAGAATCGCATGAATTGTCCATTTTGTGTTAGTTGCAATGAATGTGGGCGTGAGGGAGGAAGAGAGAGGGTCCTGGGTGCGCTGTGTCCCTAAATCTTTTGTCCTTCGTTCGGTGAAAAATAATAGATTTTTGCAGGATTTCTCTGGTAACAAAGGAATGCAACAGATTACTGATATATGTGTATTGTATGTAAGGATTTATAGGTATCTATATATATATACATATATGTATGTATACAAATACATTTACATATATAATTACAAACACACACGCACACAGACACACACACACACAGACACACACACACATATATATATATATATATATATAATATATATATATATATATATATATATGATATATATATATATAATATATATATAAATGACTTGTGTGTATATGTACGTATATATATGTGTGTGTGGGGTATAAAAAAATAAGAGCTGGTTGAAGCTAAAGTATACCTCATTGGTTACATAGAACATTAGTGATTTCATGTAAAACAAATGAGATAATTGAGAGGCATCTTCGGTTAACAAGGAAGCAATTAACATTGACTTGCTATGGTAGATTCACATCAACCGTGCATTTGATTCTCTAGGACAGTCTTACGACGCTCCTGATTGGCTGTTGATAAGCCAATCGCAGGGCTGGAAACTCTCACTCTCTCGAGAGAGTTCACATAGGCAGGATCTATGTTCCACCTCTCCTGAGGGATACGTCTTTCAGGAGCGGTGGAATATACATCTTGCCTACGTGAACACTCGAGAGAGACTGAGAGTTTCCAGCCCTGTCATTAGCTTATCAACAGCCAATCAGGAGCGTCGAAAGAGACTGTCCTAAAGAATCAAATGCACGGTTGATGTGAATATACTATAGGAAGCAATGTTAATTGCTTCCTTGTTAACCGAATCCTTGGTGTGAATCTACTATAGTACTTCCTACAGTGTGCCATGACCGGCGGTCAGCGATTGTTAGTTTTTCGGTGACAGATGAGTTGAAACAAAGTAGAGTCAAAAGTACAATGTTGAATCCATATTGATGGCGAGGGAGGTGATCTGAAGATATCACTTTCGAGAAATGATATAATGTAATTTTTATGATATTACGTCGCCAGCATATCCATGCATTAGAACTGGCTTTAAACAATAGTTGTGACTTATAATTCAGCGTAGCGTTTTATACCTCATATATATATATGTCGTGTTAACTCGCAACACGGCTAATGTTGCAACACAGTGGAATTAGGCTGCAGTTCATCCACAAGTCCGATTTGCACCATACAGAGATTCCCGGGTTAATAAAAACAGATTTGCTTTGTGTCATATACTCATTGTATTCACTCCAGGCACATGGCGAATTCTCACGCGCATGGTTGATTTTCAAAGTAAGCATTAGACCAAAATTATGTTTCACTCACACATACATTATATATACTATATAAATTTATAAGTATGTATATATATGTATTGTGTGTGTGGCTTTTCTGCGTCCACTTACGTATTTATATAAATTGCTGTAATTTAAGTGAGAACATAATTTTGTAGCAGGGTATGTGGTATAAGTGTTAATGACATTGTATAAGAGATCTGTATTTCCATATTCTCCATATTCATATGTATACGTTTAATTATAACGGGCACTTTAGTAAGTTTTCCTATATTAAGTGTGTGATATAATATATATATATATATATTATATATTATATACATACACACACACAGTACATATAATATATATATATATATATATATATATAGTATATATATATGCAGCTGTGGATTATTATTATTTTTTCATTAAAGGAAAGGCGCATCTTGTTCTTTTGACGACAAATTAACAATACTATACTAATTTCGTTTTATTAACCTCGGCTCCTTTTATCTCTTCGACATGACCTCGCCGTGACCCTGTCGATGCGCTTATAGCCTGTCCTTTGTTTGATATTTGGTGATCGAGGTTTTCCCAGCGGTTCCTGCGTCCCTCGTCGGCCTTGTGAAATATTCATTGGAATCCATTAGGGACCAACTTGCGGCAATCGCCCCCCCCCCCCCCCCCCCCCCCCCCCCCCCTTCCCCCCCCCTCCCTAGACGTTAGTGGCGCTGAAGTAGCTTTGACAAAGAGCTAGATTTATGTGTGGCTATTAATACGAGTTGCTGTCCCTCAGAAGTGCTCGTTTTGAAAGTGGTGTCTCGAGAATGGAAAGTAGTCATTAAGGATTCTCAAACTAAAGTAATTTCTAGGTAAATCAGACAAACTCGTCTGTCTTTAGATCGCGGTTTCATTAACAGTTAAGAGCAAGTGCTGTCATATATCATATCATGTGAACGCAGTCAAATGCTGTATTGAATACTCACGTAGTTTCAAGCACTTATCAATACACTCACGTCAAATAAATGCACATCGTCACTCGCATGCGCTTGCCTGTGTATATGTCTAATGGCACTCTCTGAAGTTGGTTTGTTACTGAAACTTTGAAACTCTTTAGATTCAAGAATCTAACTGGGCATTTCATTCCAAAGTCTAGTGGTGGTGTGGGCGCGGGCGTGGGCGGGGTTTGGAGAAATAAACTACACTTTAAGTACATCTTTTTCTAAGACTAGTCAGCCTAAAATGTACCTACATTTCTAACACTTCCCATCCAAGATACTGTGATAAGAGAGAGAGAGAGAGAGAGAGAGAGAGAGAGAGAGAGAGAGAGAGAGAGAGGGGGGGGGATGCTTCAAACGGGCGGAACTGTATGGAAGTTCTAACGTTACGAAATATTTAGAAAAACGTCAGTTCCACGGTTTCTTGTCCTGCTGACAAAGTTACGAAGCAATGTCTCTGGAAATGATAGGTCGCCAATCTCGTGAGCTGGGGAAGAGAAATCCACGAGCGACTAAAGACGTGGAATGATCCAAGACTTAGACCGGTAGTATATTCATGTTTTAGAATTCATCGGGATAAGATACATTATACTACGATGTCTTAGATCATTTATCAGTTTCAGCCGGATCTATGAATATAGGGATTAGTAAGGATTACGACTCGTTTTGAAAGTGAAAGATGGAAAGGCTTCGTACAGTGTAATTAAACCTCCTCCTACAAAACACACACACACACACACACACACACACACACACACACACACATATATATATATATATATATATATATATATATATATATATATATATATATATATATAGACAAGAAGAACTGGTAAAATGGTAATGGTTTAGCGTCAATGAAAAAACGGCTCTGTGTGTTACGAAGTGGTACGGTTACGTGAAAAGAATAGAAACCAATAGCTTAGAGAAAAAAATTTATAATTCGGAAATGTTGAGAGGAACGAAGGAGAGAAAAAAAAAGCTTAAGAACTGCTGGGATAATGTAGTTGAAGAGATATTAGAACGGAAAAGCCATACTGATATCCAGGAAGCGTGTGCGTGCAAGAGGTGAGTGGCGCAGTGGGGAAGCTCGGAACAGCCTTGATCCAGCAATTAAGCGATGAATGTGACCCTGTTTTTTGTCTAGTTTTTTTCCATGGATATTCCCTTCATTGGAAACCGGTCAGTGTGGGACTCTATTTATAACAACGTTGGGTAGAAAGAGTACATCTTAGTTTAACCAGACCACTAAGCTGATTAACAGCTCTCCTAATGCTGTCCCGAAGGATTAGACATTTTAACGTGGCTGGAAACCAATTGGTTACCTAGAAACGAGACCTACAGTTTATTGTGGGATGCGAACCACTCATTATTTCGAGAAATGAATTACTAATCACCACAAATACATTCCTCTGATTGATCCACGTTGTCAGAGCTGAGAATCGAACTTGCGACTACCTAATCGGTTCGGCGAGCACGTTAACCACTCGTCCAACGAGGAACTACGTTGGGTAGCCATTAAGAAATAAGTGTTATAGATTTTGAATATATAATCTGAATATGTGAAATAGTAAGAGGCATCAAGAATTAAAGTGATTTGTTTAAATACCGAGAAGAAGCAATAGTTCAAAAAGACGTAGATAATGAAAGTAAGTTATACCTGCGTGAACCTTCAAGCAAGGAAACTAATCTAAGACTCGAAGGGCTACCAGGGTTCAGAGGGTATGGCACTGCCCAAGGTTTGTTTAATTAATGCGACTGTTTCTGCAGCGAATCTCCTCACGCTTGGGAACTCTTTTCCTTCCTCCTTTTTCTCGTTTCCATGACTTTTCACCGCTTCAGTATATGATTTGTCGTTGCCGAAGCGACGTGCTGACTTAATTTGTCCCCTGAAGTAGAGGTTAATGTCGCATTTTACCTTTGAGACCCCTTGCCACGTTACGTATGCATGTAACACATCCTTTATCTATGTATGTGTTTAACGTATCCTTCGACAAGACAGTAATCGCAAGTATATCAGTGGCGTGGATGGTATGGTCTTTGCCTGTCACCTCGGTGGCCGCGAGTTCGATTCTTTGGCATTCCATTGAGGAGTGAGAGATGTGTATTTCTGGTGATAGAAGTTCACTCTCGACGTGGTTCGGAAGTCACGTAAAGCCGTTGGTCACGTCGCTGAATAACCACTGGTTCCATGCAACGTAAAAACACCAAACAAACCATAATCTGTCATTTCGATTAGAGTTACATTTCAAGTGAACTGTAAAATAGAATTACCACAATTCGCGAACGAAAGCGTGCTGCAGTAAATAATAATAACTTGAAGAGGAAGAATTACCGGAATGAATAATGAATGATTAATCTTGTGTGAAGATGAGAGAGTAATGAAAGCTGCGCCCTTTTGCATTTAGCTGTTAATACGTAATATCTTGGAAGCAGTTTTAATTCCCCTGAATACCCTTTTCCCCCTTCTGAAGCCGTGACATATTACCCGGGTGCATATCATTCCCCAAATAGCGATACTGCTTGGTGAATAATTACCCGGACGGGGAATGGTAATAAGCATGTGCAATTAGCTAATTTCCTTGTGAACACCCGATTAATGACGAACCTCATAAATAAAAGTCGGTTTTTCCCGTTCGGTTTAATCATCACGCTGAAGTTTTTTTTTTTTTCAAGATTTACTTTACATGCATCGAGACTTCCCTGACATCAAAGATCAGATGTAGCTACTTATTAAGAAAGGGTACTCGTGTTTATTTTGAATTACCCTACGTAAATACTATGCGAGACGTACACCTTTGTGCGCGGTACATTTCGTCGGACTTTTTATTCGCGGACTGTTCCATTTCTGATACTCTGTGAAGTCTTCTGTTGGAAATGGTTTGTTTACATTTTGTTTACATAATTTCCTACGTTTCGGTGTACATATATAAACGTGCAATTACATATGAGGAGTTGTCTAATTTTTTATGTACACTTTCAAGTCCTGCATTTACACACACACACACACACACACACACACACACACATACACATACATATATATATATATATATATATTATATATATATATATATATATATATATATATGTATATATATATATATATATATATATATACTGGGAAATGTTATGGCCACTTTGTGTCTATTATAAAACATCATTGCGTCATTTGAAATGCATTGAGATGCAATTCCAAATGATGACGTTCGTGCGTCCATAGGTATTTATGAGCAAACACACATTTTATGTGTGTGTTCATATAACTCTACATAGACACATGCACAAGCACCAGATGTGCGCTTATAACACACACCCACATATATATATATATGAATAACTTGATCACGAAGTATATAAAACGTGGTGCTATGCATAAATATGTGTGTGTGTGTTATAAGCGCACGTTTGTGTGTTTGTGCATGTAAATGTCTATGTAGACATATATGAACACATAAAATGTGTGTATGCTCATAAATACTATGGACGCAAGCACGTCATCGTTTGAAATTGCATCTCAATGCATTTCAAATGCCGCAATAATGTTTTTGAATAGACAGAAAGTGGCCATAACCATTTACCAATATGTTTGTGTAATGTGTGTTTTTGAGGTCAGGGCAATAAGCCCGACTTCCATGCGGCCGGAACGGACAATAATACGTTGATCAATCGGACAAGTTTAACGATAATGAATCGGACGTTGCCGGCTACTGATTCGAACGTAATGTGACGTGATGCTGTTATTAACGTTACTGCCGTTATTACTACGCTATCATAACAGTATATACAGAGCCGGATTGTAGATGCTTATTGGCCGATAAATGCTCAGCCGGGACATTCAAACGCTTTGTGTATTTAAGACCCATTAACATTAAGATCAATCGGCCATTCGTGCAGATTCGTCTGTCGTTATTCCTCGGGGGATTAGCGACGGATCTGCGTTACCGTCCTGCGGAACGACTGCGCGTTTTGCTGCTCGAACGATGTTCTCGGAAGCTGCTCTAACGATGGTGGTTGTGTTTTATACGCGTTATGCGTTCGCTCGGAAGATATCTGATTCACCCGAACGATTGGCGTCGATCATATTTTGATCTTGAGTGCTAAAGTGCGTCGTGTTATGCGCGAGTGACTTGATGTATGAATAAACTGACAGGTGATCTGCAGTCCCTGTGTTTAATGCACATCACGGAATTAATTCGGTGGCTTCAGATGAACCGAGTAGAAGGGCGGAGCTAAAACAGATTGATAATGATACAGCGCTGCCCCATTTCTCTTTGGAGAATCTTGACCATCATTTTGATTTTTATCTTAATTCTCTCCGTGTTGAGGTGAGCTTAATATTAGATGGCTATATATATATATAGCTTGTGTGTATATGTCTCATGACGTTTTCCACAAAAGAGTCATTATCACACTTTGACATATTACTACATTGGAGATTTGACCGTTATGAATATAAATGAAGGCCAACCAAAAGAAACTGGGTGTTATTTATAGCGGCTAACTGGTAATTTGATGCTCATAAGGTAATGAGCTCTTTGGCGAGCGAATTACACGTGTTTATCGGCACTCTATGATAATGTGATTACTATCATTACCCATCAGGTGGTATTGCCATTGACTGGTACCGATATATTTACGTATGCCGAAGGTATTCAGAATTAATAACAATCATTACAATGCACTTTACGTTAGATTAAGGTAGGGCAAGTGGGTATTGCATTCATCGTCGCAAAGGTATTGGGTGTTATTCGTTATTCTTTATTCGCTGCGTTAATCTTACTAAGCAAATTATTTACTCTGATCTCGCAACACTGCCTAATGGTTAGCCTCTTTCTTTTTATCATTCGTTTGACAGTAAGCTCTGACTTTTTAAAATGACATGACTACTCATTATTCATATTACCAAAAAAGGTTGTGAGAGTAGTAAGTAGAGAGCCAATGTGAGAGAGAGTAAGATTATAAGGATCAAACCCAAATCAGGATTGAGTGCTGCAGGGTGTGTATAAAAGATAGGAAGGTACCTTCGGTGTCTCTGGAACCTCCGGCGAGAATGTATGAAGGGAGTGTTTAGCCAACTCTCCTTTATGGAGGTAAAGTGTGGATGTCAAATGCAAATAAGAAAGAAAATGTTGAATCTGGTCTGATACATTGTTCAGATTAAATGCGTGACGTAAGAAGAGGTGAGAAGGTGATAGTCGTAGAAATAGGCAGAAGATGGTTTGGTGATGTCGGTAGAATGGAGGAGCGTAGGTTGGTGAAAACGTTATACTTTAGTGTTGTTAAGAGGGAGAAGGAGAGGGCAACTTAAAACAGATAAGATAGTGAAAGTTTTTATTAAAAACGAAAGGCCTCAACATCCAGGAAGCACATAAGTACACCAAAGATCAATGTGAATCGTGTAGTGTGTGTAAGGGGGCTTTGATGCGACGCTAATAGGCTAGCTATATAATAATAGTGAAAATTAATTTAAAGATCAATGTGAATCATGTAGTGTGTGCAAGGGGGCTTTGATGCGACGCTGACAAGCGAGTTATAATAATAATAATAATAATAAATAATAACGAATAATTAATAATAATAATAATAATAATAATAATAATAAAATGCAAAATAATTAACTAATAAAAAATTAATTTATAAGATGGCATGACGCTGTAACAATGGTTTTAGAAGCTTTCTTCAAAGTGGTTTTATCCACTCTTCGCCTGTCAGAATATGAAAACGGCAGGTGCCGTTTGATGTTGTTTGTCTGAATGGGCCCCAGGTTAAGAGATCCGTAATTATATATATATATATATATATATATATATATATATATATATATATATATATATATATATATATTATATATATATGTGTGTGTGTGTGTGTGTGTGTATTATATATGCATGTGCTGCGTAAGTATGTTTGTATATAGTTTTTACAGTCGGTTTGTGGTATTTGTATGGAATATATACAGGTAGGGGATAATGGCATCGTCAGTTCTTTAGCACCGAAGCCGAATCTGTTGGGCAGATCCTAAAACACTTGCTTGGGAATGAGTTATAAAATTATCTTATACTATATAATGAATTCCTACATTTTTATGAATAGCTGCACCCGGAAAGCAACGCGACCTCACTGTAATGTACATAATGTTGGGATTTTTTTAATATATTTTTTTCTTTTGTTTTTTTTTTTTTCGAAAATCCCCTAGGTTCCAGACCCATATCTCATGGATCGTTTGTGTTCTATTAATCTTTGCGAAATGGTCTACTAGTTTCCTTGAGATAAATTTTGTTACTATTATTAGAAATAGGTTTATTATGCCCATATCTCAGGGATCGTTTGTGCTCCATTAATCTTTGCAAAAATGATCTACTAGTTTCTTGAGAAATAAATTTTGTTACAATTATTAGAAATAGGTTTTTATTTAGTATATTTCTCAGTAAATCCCGGTGGGTTTGTTTTTGGTAGCGAAAAATAAACAAGCTGTCAGATTTGGTGTGTTCGGTAACCTTTTTGATCTTGCTAACATGGAAATGTTTTATATTATGTTGCTCAAGTCAGTTAAGAGTCAGTTAACTAGTTTATTGTCAGTTTGTTGATCCATTTATTTGGCGACTTTCATGATAATATGTGCGTTTTAAAGTTAACTGGGTATAATAATGAATAAAAGTGCCAGACATTTTCAAAATACCCATCTGAGACATCAGGAGAAAAAAAGGTCATGAATCATCTATACCGCACGGGAACACGTTCAGGGAATCTTCCAAGTGTTTTCATATATTGTGATATCAAAAATTGCTCTATTTGCAAATGTGTCCAAGTCTTTATAGGTAAGAAAGTCTGGAATTTTGAGGTCTGTCTAATGCTTGATGGTTACCGTTGAGGAATAGAGTCTATTAGGTAGAAATTCGTTTCTCGGTGACAGAGAGGTTAGGTTATATATATATATATATATATATATATATATATATATATATATATATATATATATATATATTAGGGATAGCATTGTGTGTGTGTGTGTGTGTGTGTGTGTGTGTGTGAGAGGAGAGCGAGAGAGAGAGAGAGAGAGAGATGAGAGAGAGAGAGAGAGTCACTCGTATGCATCGCCTAAGTCTAGTTTGAAACTCTGTCGTAGGAGCAGCTTCTGTAGGAAGCATCGAAAATTCCGTTCAAGAGCTGTTTTCATATAATACAATTACACACACACACAGATATATATATATATATATATATATATATATATATATATATATATATATATAACACTGAAACATCAATGGAAAAGGATACCACTGATTATAGATTTGCTCGCCCTAAAATTGAATACATAAATTATATCCGTGTGCTAGACAAAAAAAATATAACTGAATATGCAAGCATTTAAATCAGGTAATTTTTTGCCACTGCACACGGTTTCACATGTTCATGAAGGCAAGCTTAGAGAGAGAGAGAGAGAGAGAGAGAGAGAGAGAGAGAGAGAGAGAGAGAGAGAGGTTGCTGGTAAGATCAATTCTCTGTCGATGTGAGAGCCAACAGCTGTAGACTGTGGCAGTTCCCTCGGGGAAGGGGGATGAGAGAGAAAGCCCCCCGCATGAGATCCTCAGAAAGGAGGTCTTCCCTCACCCCCACTTCTCCCAACCCCCCTTTTTAAGTGTCCCTTAAATAGCCCCCTCTTCTCTTCCTCGCCAATTTATGAAAGAATCTAAAGGGGTAGTACTGACCCCCATTTTTTTTTCTCTCTCTCTCTACCCTGTCATTAATTTCTCATGAATAGCTTGTAGGAAAATGCTTATGGCTGTCCAGTATTACGTTTACATTTTGATGTCCATTGCGTCGCTCTCTCTCTCTCTCTCTCTCTCTCTCTCTCTCTCTCTCTCTCTCTCTCTCTCTCTCTCTGAGGTAATTCCATGTAGCAATAATCATTGCTACTTTGCTATTACGTACTTTTTATTTACATTTGACTGATGAATTAGGCAAATCATCGAAAAATGCGAGAAGAGTATATTCGAACAGCCTTTCATAAATATATATGTATACACACACACACACACACACACACACACACACACATATATATATATATATATATATATATATATATATATATATTATATATATATATATATTCTTCTTCTTCTTTCTGATCAGTGTCCGATAAATGGACGTTAATTGGTCATGGACAAAAATGCGAAAAGTAGTAATGGAGGATTAGGTTTTATTCCTTCACTATTATGCCATGGTCTGGAAAGTATGTTGTAGGTATTTAAATTTTACTCCTGAGGCTGATACTTTGCCGTTTTAGTGAGGCAAGATAAATTATTCCAGCAACAAACTGTAAGGCAGCAGGAGAATCCTACCTTTTAATTAAAAAAGTGAAGGAGACCAAGAACTTATCTCACCTACTGACTCTCGCGTTTGTGGTTTCTTTTTCTTCTTATTGATTTTAGTGTTCTAGTTGTAAGTAAAGGGGTTTCTCGTATTTCTTTTTTTTTTTTTTAATCTAGTTTTTCGTTATTGACGGAGGCTATAGTAGATTCACATCAACCGTGTATTTGATGTCTACGCCAGTCCCTTACGACGCTCCTGATTGTCTGTTGATAAGGTCACATAGGCAGGATGTACGTTCTACCTCTCTTTAGAGATAAGTCTTTCAAAAGTATCCCTGAGGAGAGGTGGAACATACATCCTGCCTTTGTGAACTCTCTCGAGAGAGACTGAGAGTTTCTAGCCCTGTGATTGGCTTATCAGCAGCCAATCAGGAGTGTCGTAAGGGACTGACCTAGACATCAAATGCATGGTTGATGTGAATCTACTATAGTAACTTTCAGGATGACTAATCATATGGAGGTTTTTTGCATGCGTTTCATTTCATGTCTGCTGCTATTGTTGATAAGTTCTTATTTCGAAATACCTCTAATAAAAGAAAACTGGGTCAGAATGCAGAGATTTTACATACTGACACACCTTAAGTCTTGCTGTGTTTAGTCAGATTATTCACAAGTGCATTGACGTTTGCAGAACTGCATTGTATAAGTTATTAAGCAAAATGACATGTGAGGTCAAATGAATTAGTTCCTAGATTCTTTATAAAAAATCGTATTTAGTATATGACTAAACCAATACGTTTACAACGTTATTACTTGGTATAAAATGTCACATATTTTTATTCATGACGTAACCTACTGGACATATCCTAACTAGGTTGGATCGTCTAGGCCATTCATTAACCCAGTGAAGCCACATGACAATGTTGAGAAGGGAACCTTCTGGGAAGAAATGAATCCCAAGAAAAATAATAGGATATTGTTCTCTTTCTATTCTTCCCGGAACCGGAAATCTGTGTAACCTTTAAATAATGAATGCTCCAGCGTCGACGAGATCTTTTGTAATGATGGAGGAGAAATTTCAGGTGCAAAATAAAGTTCACCTGACAGATTCCATGAGACTCAGGACCATTTTCTACACTGATGGTGAAAGATCGTGCAGACTCCTTCACTCTTATCTTTCTTTTAAACTTGAAAATGACGAGAACGTGTCTCTTTTCGAGTTGTCTCTGTAGTTAGGTCGCCTGGTAATATCCTTCCGGAATAAGAAACCTCAGATTCTGGGCAGTCGTTAATGAAATAGGGCTGTGTTTTCTCCGGGTGGGGGTTCTTGATGGCAGGACTAGGCCTAAGGCATCTTTCAAAGAGATATATAACATATTTTAGACTAGGTTTATACTAGAATAGTATTTAGGATATTTAGATTCTTCTTTTATTTTAATTAGGCCAGAACAAAGTGAAAATTTTTGAGGCGTGGTTATCTGTCTGTAATAATAAAATCTGAGTGGGGCGGGTTTGTCCGCCCCGGGTGAGGGCTGGTTAGTTAGGGGATCGGGAGAGTATGGGAGACATGACGGGCGTCGCCGGGTTCCAGGGCAGAGTAGCGCGCCATCAAGCTCGTTCAAAGAATAATTTAAAATCGCCCATCTTGTCCTCAAAATATATACCAGAATAATGATTATCTTCAGAAAACTTTTATTCACTTTCATTTCCTTCGTAAAGGCAGAGATGACTTTAGGCGTACTGCCTGGAAAGTTCTGCGAGTCTGAGTCTGCTTTGTTTCCCAAACAAGAGGACGTTGGGTGCTCACGTTGCCATTTAAACTACGAAGCCCTCAACTTGTTAAGGAATTGCCTTAAATAGGAATCAATTCGATAAGTGGGTGGAACTAATTAGATGTGAAATAGGATATGTTGTACTGGACAATGTAACGTTGTTTATTCTTCATTTGGTTAAATGGAATATATAGTTATTGAATTTTTTATTGAGTGATTTGCTAAAGGAGTCATTACCTTATTATGTAAGCGCTTACACAGCACTTTCCCTCTTTGTACGAATGAATCATGAGAGTAGTAGTCTTAAACCCAGCTTATCAAATTCAAGGGGGATTTTTGCAATGTAGCCTTTACGTTTAGAAAGTTGCATATGGGATCGTGTTGTGAAGATGGCGCGCTATATACTATTTCTTTTTCTGTATTCCGCTTTAATATTTCTATTTTTTCATTTATTTCTTTTAAATTTCTAGATTTTCACTCTCCCATTATTATATTCCATACAGGCATTTCTCTCATTTCAGCTTGTTCCAATATTTCCGTATAGTTTTTTCTTTATATAAGTTGCACAGTTTTTACTTTATGTTTGAATGTTTCTTTCAACGAAGTTTATGTAGTAAATTAAACTCTTGTTTAATTTGTAATAAAATATTATAATTCCATGTCTGGTATGATTCTTATTTCATCAGTATAAAAAAAATCAGGATTCCTTGATTGATACGAGGCATTGATAGGTTGTCACTTTGCTAAAGGAAATTATTAGTGATCAACAAATTATCCCTTCTCTCTCTCTCTCTCTCTCTCTCTCTCTGTCCTTTCCATCATCAGCACTTCTCCCTTGCACCCATTATTTCTCCTCTCTCTATTACAAGATCCATAGATGTCCTTCACCCAGGGTCGCAAATTGGGTCATGCGAAGGACCATCCCGGCCATCTCTCTTGTTGGGGTAGTTCGTTATAGCCGGGTTATTGCTTGCTTGCTTGCGCTCATTTCCCTTTTTATTTCTCTAGATTTTTTTATATTTTTACTTTCATTCTTTTACTTTGGATTTTGCATTCTACCGTAGGTTGATATATGGATGGATGTATTTATGCATGTATATAGTATATATTATCACAGGCACTAACAGATTTAATTATATATATATTATATTAATATATAATTAATATATATATATATTATATTAATATATATTCTTTGGTTTCATTTGGAAGTTCCTCGCTGGACGAGTCGGTAACGTGCTTGACTACCAATCTCAGGGTCCGAGTTCGATTCATCGCTCTGCCAACGTTCAGTGAGAGGAATTAATTTCTGGATGTGGTCCAGATCCCGCAATAAGCTGTAGGTCCCATTGCTAAGCAACCAATTGGTTCCTAGCCCCGTAAAAAAATATCTAATTCTTCGGGCCAGCCCTAGGAGAGCTGTTAATCAGCTCAGTGGTCTGGTAAAACTAAGATATACTTGACTAATATATTCATAACTTTGTTCCCTTTGGAGGTGGTTGCACTCTTGGGGTTGCTAACCCCAAGCCCCACCCCACGGATGTTCAAATGAGCTCATGTGCCAGGCAAGACCGCCCTAACACTTGACTCCTGTGCAGGTCGAATTACCAGCGATGTATCGAACTCGTTACCACATCTGGAAGCCGCTTCTTCTATTGAAGGATTAGCACCCAATAACGCCACCAACTGTGCGGAACTTCTTCATAGGAGAATGAGCATTGCTACTCGATTGCTGACAGATTTTGTTAACTTACATATAGTGCACTCGTTCTTATTTTTTTTTATACCATCTCGTGACGTTTTATGAATATCCACTATTTCCGCAACGCCTTGCATTCCTCCAGTCTACCCTAATGCTGTTTCAGATTCAGAAATCAAGCCGCCTCAACGCTACGTCATTTGTTTTTCCACATAAGCCGTGCCACATTAGAACTTTTCTGTATCTCTTCGCTTTCGCATATATTTTACAGTCGGTCCGTTTCAAGAATATCTGTTTCACCCATTTTCGCAGATTCACCTTTGGTTCCCGGCTGGTGGACCGCAGCGTCTTCCCCTGTGGGCTGCGGGACAGTGTGACGTCCCAAACCTTGGTTTGTTATTCTTACGTAATAGTGGTTTTTGAAGTGTCTCCGGTTTGAAAATACTCATCAGAAATCAACTGCTTTTTTTCTCATGCCAGATGTCCTCGCTCTTCGCCAGTTGCATTCTTGCTGTCCTCATCTTTTCACTTTTATATCTATTCATTGTCGAATCAGTTTCCTTCTTGCTTACCCTAATATTTTTCGTACCAGTATCGCGCACATGCGAAGCCCCAGATTACGTCAATATAACATCTCTTGAGGGCGAATGACAAATGGTTGGGAACGTAACTCAAAAGTTGTATGCCACCTGCACCGAATGCAGCTTACCACCTCCACAATACTAAACGATTTCTGAGCTTGAATGATAATGT
>NC_087216.1:12507962-12687962 GCF_015104395.2 Macrobrachium nipponense | reverse complement strand
GATGTCATTCCTAATAGATCAGCTCCTTGTAGTAGGCATTACTTAAGGTTCATTGCAGTATTCCCTCGGTGCGTAGCTGCAACCCCCTTTCATTCATTTCACTGTACCGCCATTCATATTCTCTTTCTTCCATCTCGTTATTCAACCTCTTTAACATTTGTTTCGTAGTGCAACTGCGACGATTTCCTCCTGTTACACCTTTCAAATCTATTTACTCTTAATTTTCATTTCAGTGCTGAAAGACCTCATAGGCCCCAGCGCTTAGTCTTTGACTTAAAATCTATATACCATTCCAATAGAGCAGTTCTTGGTCAGTTGTGTTTTAAGGAAAATCGATGAATGGGATGGAAATTTGCCAAGTTAGAAAATCTACATCACACATATAAATCGTATGCCTGGATGTTATGTTTTATTGCAAATCTTACTATAATGGGCGTAATGTCTGTCCGTCCGTCTGTCATTCAATCACGGCCAAACGGCTGGTCCGATGGGCATGAAACTTGGCAGGGGTATGGTGGGAACCCCTAAGATGGTTTATAATGGGTTTCATCCTACCTTCCCTCCCCCACTCCGAAGGGGGTTGAGGTGAGAAGGGATTCCTTGAAACGGAGCTGGTTCTGCCCGTGAAACGAGGCTGGTTCTGCCCGTAGACTTTTAGTTACTTTACGACAAATTTTTCATACATAATTTCTGTATACATATGTTTGCTAGTGTAATTAGCTCGGAAACTTATAAAATGCCTTTCGATAAGTGTTGGTGGCATAGTCTTGAAGCATTGCATTAAATACTGTTGTTGTGGGTCATTTTACAAATAAACAGGAATTCAATCGTAGCGAGAGCCTACAAAGACGGGTAAACTTCAGATCGAAATATATAAAACAATTATACGCGCAGGGGATAGTGCCGTCAGTGCACCTCAGATATAAGTTCTGGTGTTCATCATTTAAAGCTTAAAATTTCCGAATTATCTTTGAAAACTCAACGCTCTTATCCGTTTAATGACGATCTCCATAAGAAGAGAGAGAGAGAGAGAGAGGGACGAGAGAGAGAGAGAGAGAGAGAGAGAGGAGAGTAGAGAGAGAGGGAGAAACAAACACTATGGAACTCTACGGAGAACTCTATCCGTGTTTCGGTAGACAATTTCTCTACTTGACATAGTAATTACAAGTTCGAAAATAACTAGTAAACTGGCGGGCTGAATTTAATTTCCTGGGGCTATAAACCATAGAACTTAATTCAATGTATTTTGACAGCAAAACGAGGTAAACAAAGTTCATTCAGTGTTTTCCTGAGCGAGATTTGTCTTATGTGGTTTCATGTGGAGGAGGTGCAGGGATGGAATGTGGCACTTTGAAGCATTTGTTCCCGTCAGTCCTATTGACCTTCCAGTTTTTTTTTTTACAATTGTAGATATGTGGTGAAAATTAAGTATATCTTAGTTTTACCAGACCACTGAGCTGATTTACCAGCTCTCCTAGGGTTGGCCCGAAGGATTAGATATTTTTACGTGGCTAGGAACCAATTGGTTACCTAGCAACGGGACCTACAGCTTATTGTGGGATCCGAACCACATTATATCGAAAAATGAATTACTATCACCGGAAATAAATTCTTCTGATTCCGCGTTGGCCGAGCCTAGAATCGAACTTCAGACCACCGGATTGGTAGCCGAGCTTGAAAACCACTCGTCCAAGATATGTGGTACTAACGGTAATTTTATGTTTTATATGAATGTTGTTAAGTATTGTCACAAAAAGGTTCTGGGTGGTGCATACTCTCTTAAGACACTTTAAGAATAGCAAATGTCAAAGAAATGCTTCTATCCACTTGCGAAATTGGTAACGTATAAATAAGCCTCTGTAATCGTTTCATCGTCCACATTAGCAATTATGTAAAAGTACGGCAACGTCACGTAACACTACTCCGATAAAAGATCCTAGACTGTTTTGTCAATATAATCCACTGGATTTGTTACTTCTTAAACGTCTCAGTGAGACTTGTTTTCATAACTAGGTTCAAGGTTATACAGTACTCGTTGTGCTATACGAGGAACCCGTATTGTTATACATAAAATGGCAGAACGTTAATTCGGACGACATATAGACAAGAGAATTTTTCTGCTGACTTTTTCTTATAGTTCCTCACTATCTCTTCCTCGGGTGTGTATGTGTGTGTGTGTGTGTATTCCAACTTCTCCTACAAGAAGTAACAAGTATTCAGGTAGTATTCATGCATTTATACGTTTTGGTTTTAGTTATGAATTAGCTGTATTTAAGTGTATTCCTATGTATTTACTTTTATGAAAACGGTCTTTTTTCCCAAAAAATATTGTCGAAAAAAAAACAAGTAAAATTAGGGTATGTTTTATTCTTGTAAGACAGTGAAAAGCTAGCATTCGCCGTGTCATATACTGCACCTAGTTTAATTCGAGAAATACAGAGAGGTTGATTTTAAAAAAGTGACGGTCTTCAATAGATGGGGATTTATAGAAATTTCAGAGGGAAATCAAAAGATTTCAAGAATGTATGGTGAGAGGGAGAGAGGCCAAGGATAGAAGCATAAAAGCGCAGCGACGAAAAATACATATAAATGGGTTAAGTTAAACCTCCATACGACCAGAAATACAGTCGAGGTCATTCAAAATATAAGAATTCAGGGGTTTAAAGAAGCAATGACTGAGACTTAAAAAAAAAAAATAGGAAGAAGAAGCTGTCCAGGTTCCAGAAAAGCTGAGAATTATTTAAAGAAGGAAAATTTGATAAATCTACCGCAGAGAGAGAGAGAGAAATTTAGCGAACTTTGAGGACCATCTTAAGCTTCTGCCAGCATCTTGAAGCAGCCATAGTTTGCCCCACTTAAGGAACAGAACAGGCATTCGTACTTTTTCGCCATCTTCCCTAGACCCAGGGCATATGCCATTCACGAATTTAGTTCGTGTTTAGCCGCGCAACCTCGCATTCGGGTTATTCTAGATCTCATTCCAATAAATAAATTAAAAAATGAGAGGAAGACTCTCTCCATAGGCGAGAGAAACACACACACACACACACACACGCACACAGTAACAGCATAATTCCATTGCGCTGATCAACCCTGATTGTAAGATGAAGAAGGCATTGTAGTGATGTGAATATGACATGCCCGCTTGAAGGCGCCCCTGCCCCGGGCCACGCGAAATGGGCATCTACGACGTCCCGCAAGAAGGTCGCTCGTTATCTTCTTCTATTGCGTCTCGCTGCGAAAATAGTCTCGGCTTCGGCTGCGGGTTCAGGATTCGCCATTCAGAGGAGGCAGCAGAATGCTGGTAGCTATGCTTTGAGGTTGCTGGTAGTAGTTTCTGTAGTGGTTTTGGTGGCCCCTTGGGGGGGGGGGGGGGGGGGGGGGGGGGGGGGGGGGGGGGGGGGGGGGGTGGGGGGGGGGGGGGGGGGGGGGGGGGGGGGGGGGGGGGGGAGGGGGGGGGGGGGGGGGGGGGGGGGACAGGCCGCCTTCATGTGGGTCTCAAGTTGTGGTTAGGCCGAAGGAGACCTGTCGGAGCTGTGGGCTGGCTGCTTTTGACTAATTCACGTGGAGCTGTTGTACGGCAGAAGTAGCGATAGCTTTAGTAATAATAATAAAAATGATAATGTAAACGATGATGATGCTGTGCTTAGTATTGCTGTTTTACTTGTCGTTTTTATCATGAACATTATTAAAGAATAGTAAAAGAAACCCACAAAATTACTTAGTATAACTTTTTTTTACTTGAAAGTATTTACATCTTATTTTACTCTACAAGTAAACAAGTTGTACCAAGTAATTTTGTTTGGTTCATTAAAGATAGTATTGATTAAAAAAAATCCTCATAGTAGCACGAGTCCTTATGTAAATGTACATATATTTAAATGTAAAACTGTAAAGATAGCTTTCGAGAATCTGTTGGGTTCCCCTTATCAATCTGAGTTTGATAAGGGGAACCGAACCGATTCCCGAAAGCTATCCTTAAAGTTTTACATTTAAATATTATGTGCATTTACATCATTGTGGATTTGTTTCTCCGAAGATAGTATTATTACTATTGGTACTGCTATCATCCCCATCCTCAGTATTATTATTATTATTATTATTATTATTATTATTATTATTATTACTCAGGCCAGAGCATCATACCTTCAATACAAACTTCCATTGCCACCCGCGAGAAATAAAACGGCGCAGAAGCGCTCTTGCAAATGAAGTGATCACTGTCTGCGCTGCAGATGCAGGAAGACGCGACTGACTGGACCCTCTTTCTATACATTATTTATATTGTGTGACATTTCACCCCAAGACCCCATTCAAAGCATAAACGCGCGACGTAATTTAGAGCAATTAAAATGACAATGGGAGTGTGACGGACATTGTTCAAGCAAATTGGAAGGCCTCGCAGCTGCCTCCTGCTTGTTAAAGCTTTGTGTTTGAGAGAGAGAGAGAGAGAGAGAGAGAGAGAGAGAGAGAGAGAGAGAAAGTTTTGCCACATGGAATGATAAATGGCTCTTGATTAATTTTCAAAGTGTGGAGAAACTGATTTATGTTCGAGTACAGTCATTACTGAAAGTCTGTATCATGAAGTTACTAATATTTATTCATTATATTTCTAATATATATACTAAACTTTTGATATGTGCTTCCATTTTTTTTTCTTGAAAACTAAATTTTTGATATGTGCTTCCATTTTTTCTTAAAAACCAAACTTTAGATGTGTTTCCGTTTTTGTTCTAAAAATTGAATTTTTTATATGTGCTTCCATTTTTGTTCTTAAGAACTAAATTTTTTAATATGTGCCTTCCATTTTTGTTCTTAAGAACTAAATTCTTTATATGTGCTTCCATTTTTGTTCTTAAGAACTATATTTTTTGTATGTGCTTCCATTTTTGTTCTTGAAAACTAAATTTTTTTATATGTGCTTCAAAGAAGAAGTGTACGATAACAGCTTTAGATCTCATCCTTTTATCCTAAATCATGATCTACAAGACGTGAGGATGAATCTGTGTGCAAGTCTGAATACCATAACCCAAATACTGTATCGGAATATCAGACGGTTTGCCGTGGTCCCTGAAAAGAAAGACGACCCATAGAGGTATGTCTGGATCACTGTTGAAAAGGAATGTGTTACGTAACTGTTCTCTTTTGAACCCAAAAGTTGACTGACGCGAGGTTAAATTTTTCAAGAATTTCGGAATTCACGCAAACTCATGAAAGATTTTCAGATGATTTAGAATTGAAATCTGTCAAGGAAACTTTGCAGTAAGCGAAATATCGTTTGATTTAAGAAGTTTGAATTGTATATATATACATTGATATTTTCAGCGAGATTTAATTTCTATGTAGATCTAAATATACGTAACGTGTTATCTATATATATATATAATATATATATATATATATATATTATTATATATATATATATAGAAACTAAATCTCGCTGAAACATATCACACACACACACACACACACACACACACCACACATACACACACACATATATATATATATATATATATATATATATATATATATATATATATATATATATATGTGTGTGTGTGTGTGTGTGTGTGTGTGTGTGTGTGTGTGGTATGTGAGTTTGTGTGTGTAACACACTGCACTGTCGCTCAGATATTCCACAGCAAAAAATTTGATTGTGTATAGCCGGTGCCTCGGAAGAAAAAGGTAAAAATGATCGGCAACCGAATAAATTAAATTCATGCAAATTTGCTGTCTTCTCCTATAGATTCTCCTGAAATATCCTCCGTAAGTGTGGCGTTAACAACCTTGCTTATTGTGACGCCAGTTCAAGCGAAATGTGTTATCTGCTTAGTTATTTTCAAGATATTTTCATAATTTAAATTCTATTTCATAATTTAAATGCTATTTGGGGTGAAATGTGTGATCGTCATACTTCATAACTTATTTTACAAAATCATCTGTTCGAATTTTATCATTATGATATATAGGCTGTTTAAATTAAAAAAGTAGAAATTCGAAAAATAATTAAACTTATCAATCATATTGACAAGAAAAATACAGTTTGTGTAGCAGAAAAAAAAAATCATGTTTGACCCGTGCTGAATAAGAACATAGAAAACGAGCTTCAAAGTCTTCCTTTTGAAGGCCATACTTATTTATTTGTATATCCAAGACGATTTTCTTCAAAAGCACCGAAAATTTTCGAAATTTCGCTTCGGTATCATTATTGGGTGTGGAAAAATATATCTGTACGTTGATGCAGTATGGTCGCTTTCTTTTGTCACAAATGTGGCCCATTACATAGGAAATCTAAGTGTATAATAATTATGTGACCGTAAAACGTTTTTTAAAACTTTGAACTATTATCGGTAAAGACTAATGATTTTTGTATATAATACCTTGGAAACAGCAAAGAAATGCCCTAAATTTACAGTGCTCTCTCTCTCTCTCTCTCTCTCTCTCTCTCTCTCTCTCTCTCTCTCTCTCTCTCTCTCTCTCTCGCAGATACGGAGAAAATTGCAGATTCAGGTACAAAATGAATAATTATGATGAAGGAAGATCAAATATTATGGAAAAGTTGGATTTTTTTAATGTCAGAACTTCTGGAAATGACGAAAGAACAACATACCAGAACAGGAAAGAGACATGGGAAAACCCTTATTATTAACCATATTAAATGAAGGAGATAACACGCAAACCATCATAGTGATGAATGCGTAGGGTTTAGTTACGAGTAACTCAAAAAGAAAATAGAGTACTTAGAAGAACTAAACCCAAATTGAAAAGAAAATAGATATAATGAATATAAGTGAAACCTGGTATTCCCAAGAGACTGGTAATGACGATCAAATGAAAGGGTTCCAAACTTAAAGATCAGATAGAAAAAATAGGAATCAAGGGGGAACCGCAATATATGGGAAAGACAAAAAACAAGGAAAAATATATGAGAAATATAGTAACTCAGAATGTGAACTAACAGCGGTAGAATTCGAATCTGAAAAATTAATGAACATGGTAATATATAGACCCCCTATTACTAAGGAGTTTGACACAATAATAGAAACATTGGATGATATATGTAGAAATCACAAGGACTGGACTATTCTCCTAACCGGTGACTTTAACTTTCCTTTCGTAGACTGGAAAGAACGAATAGGAGATTGTGGTTGTATTTATACATATAAAAAAGAGATATATAAAAAAGAGAGTAATAGTAGTGCAGAAGATAAGAGGCAATTCGAAAAGCTATTAGATATGCTACTAGAATACAACATTCAACAAATAAATCACCTGCCAACAAGAAAGGAAAATACTTTAGACCTAGTATTTGTGAACGGGGTGAATTATGTTAAAGAAATAATAGTTTATAATGCGAGTATTTCAGACCATAATGTCATAGAATTAACAGTCCATTCCAAAGCAAGTGAAAACAGAGATAAGCAAGAAATGAAAAAGTGGGAAGGATGTGGAAAATACAATTTCTACAGTAAAAATATAAAATGGTCAGAAATAAATGTAGAATTAAACAAAGGCTGGGATAACATTTTCGTAAGTGATGATATAAAGGCAAATACGGAGATATTATATAAAATATTAAAGAAAATAGTGGATAAATATATACCGAAGAAAAAAAGTAAACATCAGTCATGCCTACCAAGAGACAGAAAGATCTTGTTCCAGAAAATCAGAAAGTGGAAAAAGGGTCTTGCAAAAGAAAAAAATGCATGGAAAGTTATAGAACTAAAAAGTAAGTTAGAAAATGCAGAACAAAAGATTATACAATCAAAAGAAAATGAAAAACGGACTTGGAAGAAAAAAACCCTAGTAAATATCAGCAAAACCCCAAACTATTGTACTCGTATGCAAAAAAGATGAATAAAAGGAAAGAAAGATAGAAATAGGCCCTCTAAGAACTGAAGGGAGATTAAACGAATGAAAAAAAGGTAAATATGCAACATATTGGCAGAACGATATAAGAGAGAATTCACCCCTAGAATTGATAATGATACAGAAATAAGGGATGAAAATAGTTAATATTTAGCAGACATAGATATTAATAAAGCTGATATTGTGCCGGCTATTAGTGAAATTAAAAATGGAGCTGTGGCTGGGCCTGATGGTGTCCCTGCTATTTTGTTAAAGAAAGTAGTTCATTCTATTGCAAAGCCACTTGCAATATTATTAAGACAAAGTGTAGATACAGGCAAGATTTATGATGAGCACAAATTGCATATATTACCCCTACTTTCAAAAGTGGATCAAGACTAGAGGCAAGTAATTATAGGCCTGTGAGTCTAACATCACATATTATGAAAGTGTATGAAAGGGTATGAAGAAAAATATTATGAAACATTTAATAAAAAATAATTTCTTTAACATAGGACAACATGGTTTTGTACCTGGAAAAAGTACACAAACCCAACTATTAGTCCACCGTGAGAACATATACAAAAATATGAAAAGTGGAAATGAAACAGATGTGGTTTATCTAGACTTTGCAAAAGCTTTTGACAAGGTAGATATAATAAATTAGCGAAGAAAATTAGAAAAACATAATATAGTGGATAAAGTAGGAAGATGGATAAAAGAAATTTTTTAACCAACAACAGAAATCAGATAGTTATTGCAAACGATGAGAAATCGGATGAAGCTAAGGTAATATCCGGTGTGCCACAAGGTACGGTGTTAGCTGCATTACTGTTTGTTATTATGATTGCAGACATAGACAGTAATGTTAAGGTACTTCGGTAGTGAGTAGTTTCGCTGATGACACAAGAATAAGTAGAGAAATGACTTGTGATGAAGATAGGAACGCGCTACAAAGAGACCTTAGCAAAGTATATGATTGGGCAGAGGTAAATAGGATGGTATTTAACTCTGATAAATTTGAATCAATAAATTATGGAGACAGAGAAGGCAAGCTATATGCATAGGGGAACTAATAATGAGACAAATCACAAATAAGGAAGCAGTTAAAGACCTTGGTGTGACGTTAAATAGGAACATGTTTATGCATGATCAAATGGAAATTCTATTGGCAAAATGTAAAGCAAAAATGGGAAATGTTGTTACGGCACTTCAAAAACAAGAAAAGCTGAAACATATGATTATGCTTTATAAAACATGTTCGTAGTCCACTTGAATATTGCAATATGATATGGTACCCACACTATCAAAAGGATATTGCACAAATAGAGAGTGTACAAAGGTCCTTTACAGCTAGAATAGAAGAAGTTAAGGATCTTGACCACTGGGAAAGACTACAATCCTTAAAATTATATAGTCTAGAAAGGAGAAGAGAATGCTACATGATAATTCAGGCATGGAAACAGATAGAAGGAATTGCCGAAAACATCATGGAGCTAAAAATATCAGAAAAAGCAAGCAGAGGTAGATTAAGTGTCCAAAACTATACCAGGAAAAATAAGGAAAGCACACAGGACATTAATCCACTACGCACCAGCATCGACATGCAGCGTCTATTCAGTGCGTTGCCAGCTCATCTGAGGAATATATCAGGAGTGAGCGTAGATGTGTTTAAGAATAAGCTAGACAAATATCTAAGCTGCAACCCAGACCATCCAAGATTGGAAGATGCAAAATATACCGGAAGATGCACTAGCAACTCTTTGGTAGACATTAGAGGTGCCTCACACTGAGGGACCTGGGGCAACCCAAACTAGATGTAAGGTCTGTAAGGTAAGGTCTCACACACACACAGTTTGCCCATTTAGCCAACCCGGAATATGTACATGCCTAGTTGTTAGTTAACTAGGTTGAAATATAAAAATTTCAGAGGTAAAAATCAGTATTTTGTCAAAAATTAATATAATTATTAAAACCAATTGAACCTTGACTATTCGATCGGTAATTCATTTTGGGGGGATTCATGCTTAAGTTATTCTCTCTCTCTCTCTCTCTCTCTCTCTCTCTCTCTCTCTCATCGATTCTTCTCTCTCTCTCTCTCTCTCTCTCTCTCTCTCTCTCTCTCTCTTGTAATTTTGTTACAGCGTTCTCGGATCATTGCCGAAAAGACCCAAGTTCTATCTCGAGCAGAGAAATAACTACCTAGACACATCCCTTGTGAACCATGGTGCATTTCCTGACCTAAGTATGTATGTGATATATATGTGTGTTATTGTGACGCATATCACTGTATGGTATAAGATTTGTGGGCTAATGTGGCATGATTTCTACACGCGCACATAGGAATTCTCATGAAAATGCTAATATTAGTCATATCAAATTAGAATATCATGGGTCTCCCAGTAAGAGAGAACGTGTTTCTGAAAATGTGGTCAGCTGCAGATCGTACTTGAAAGTCTGTCTCGTATTGGCTTTGTTTAAAACCTTATGTATTAAGTAAACTAAAATCTGAAACTTGCAATGATATAGTATTGGGCATAATTGAAATCTTGAAAGGGTAGATAGACATAATTTCTCAAACAAGGCTAGGTAACATATGTGATTCCATAAAATTGCGTAAAAACTATTTTTAAAGATATAACTTTGGCCACTATTTTTGCTAGTTATGACTACCTGAGATAATAGCAATTAGGCTACTCTTCAGCTGAGGATCATGTTGACTAAGTACAAAGATTTTCGATTGTTTCCAAACGTCGACGTTTGTCTTTAGATGGAAATCAAAGTCAAAGTTATGTCTGGTTTGGGTGTTGCTTGATACCGCTGCTTCATTACAGCTACTGTTAGCTCCCTAATTCCTATGTCCCTTTTTCACTGTCGTACTTATTTCATCTCTGTAATTGCACAAACACATACTCATAGTTATGATTTTATACTTATAGTGTGGGTGTGTGTGGTTGTGGGTGGTATATAATATATTAGAATATATCTATAATATATATAATATATATATGTGTGTGTATGTATGTATGTATGTGTGTGTGTGTGTGACTACCTTTGAAATTAGATGGCTTTCAGCTACAGCTACGTACTCCCTCAGTTCTCTCTCTCTCTCTCTCTCTCTCTCTCTCTCTCTCAGAGCGCTCCCAAACGGGAATTCCTCTGGGGAAAATGATTATTGTAGGCTGCAAACTTTTGCCCACGTTAGCAAATGTTGACGAACAGCCGGGCGTTGCATTTGCCATAATGCAGCGCCTGAAACTACGATATTTTATCAACTCGGAAATGAGTTAAGTTATTGACGCGGTGCTGCAACGGCCGTCCTCCTCCCGTATGATTTTGGTTAGGGGTTTTGTCCGATTGGCGCTCCTTCAAATATGTATTACTGCGATGAAAGTTTCAGCGTGCCAAATGGACGATGACTGCTGCCCATGATGATACGCTTTTGCCCCATAGGGTTCGCGGGTGTGTTTGTCATATCGAGGTCTAACTTTTTTTTTTCTTGTTTTTTATCTTTTAGTGCTTAATATTTTTATTGTGTAATTTTTGTGTTATAAAGGTTTTTTCTTTTTAGTTTATCTTTAATTTTCTATTAACGTAATTTTCATGTTTAAAGGTTTTTTATTTTTAGTTTATCTTTCATATATTTTATTAAACGTAATTTTTGTTATAAATGTTTTTTCTTCTTAGTTTATCTTTCATTTTTTTTATTAGCGTAATTTTTGTTATAAAGTTTTTTCTTTTTAGTTTATCTTTCATTTTCTCATTAACGTCATTTTTGTGTTATAAAGGTTTTTTCTTTTTAGTTTAATCTTTCTTTTTTTATAGTAACATGATTTTTGTGTTATATTTTTTTTATTTTTAGTTTCTCTTCATTTTTTATTAACGTAATTTTTGTGTTATAAAGGTTTTTTCTTTTTAGTTTATCTTTCATTTTTTTTATTAACGTAATTTTTGTTATAAAGGTTTTTTATTTTTAGTTTCTCTTTCATTTTATTAACGTAATTTTTGTGTTATGTAGGTTTTTTTTAGTTTACCTTTCATTTTTTTATTAACGTAATTTTTGTGTTATAAAGGTTTTTTTCTTTTTAGTTTCTTTAATTTTCTTAGTTCAGCATTTATTTAAGTATTTACTTTTTAAGTTTTTTTCAGATGTCAAAGTCTAACCATTTTATATTTTGATTCTTGTTAATTAGCCTAATGTTACGGTTCAACGTTTGGATTTGATTTCAAAAGACGGTAAAATGAAAAAAAATCAGTCCATAGCTTGGGTATTTTGCAGCAAAATTTTGCGTATGATAAATTGTATAATAACACAACTATTTTAGTTTTCAGTGTTAAAAGTGTGAGCTTTTAAATGTGCTGAATACGAACAAAAAAAAAAAAAAAATTTGGTTGGGGGGGGTTTAACTTTCGTTTTTCGTTTTGCAAAAATTTTTTGCAAAAATTCGTGTATTTGAAAATTGGTCTCAATTATATGATAATACAACAGTTTTAGTTTTCAGTGTTATAACAGTGTGAGCTTTTGAATGTGCTGAATACGATTTTTTTTATTTATGGTGTTTCCTCCTTTTTTTCCTGTGTTAGATGAGTAACCATCCCATTTTCTTGCTCTCCAGGCCTAAAAACTGAGATGTCCAAGTTAATGGAAAACAACAATAACAACAACAACAACAACAGCGGTAGCACCAACGGCAACGCGACCTCCTCCGCCATTAACAACGGCAGCAGCAGCAGCAGCAGCGGCGGCAGCAGCTGTCCCTCCAACGGCAGCAACGGCAACGGCGGCACGAACCCGACGGCGGGCAGTGGCACCAACAACGAGAGAGTTCCTTCGCAGAATTCCTTCTCGCCTCTGCCTTCCCAAAAGGCCTCTTGTAAGTGGAGGAGACAGAGTTCCTTATTTATATTTCCGGTATTTGTCGCGTATCGTTATCATCTAGTAGAGCCTAGGCACCAACTACCTTCGTTTTAGGCTTCTTTGGCATATCGCGATTCGAATTTCGCGTTAATCAATAAGACCTGCATCTGAGTGAGTCATCGTGTAGAGCCCAGGCACCAACTACCTTTGTTTTAGGCTTCTTTGGCATATCGTGATTCGAATTTCGCGTTAATCAGTAAGACCCGCAGTTGAGTGAGTCATCGTTCCAGCTCCATCAAACTAAAATTTAGAAAACACGGCGTTCAGTGGATGTATGTGGTTCAGTTTTTTTTTTTTTTTTTTTATCTCGTTCCGTTCAAAATAATTTATCCCTATTCGCTTGCTAAGTAAACGTTTACCCAGGTGGGGTTAATGTAAGCTGTGATGGTCGTCATTGGGTGTTACGTTAAATAACGTTGGTACAGTTCCTTCAAGGGACACTGGTCGACACATGGCGTTCTACGAAAATGAGAAATGATAAAGTGCTTATGGTTTATATTCGTTTCATTCTATGTACATGTCTGTGAATGTGTGTACGTATCTATATATATGTGTGTGTATGTGACAACGTCCTTTCTCATACATAAGTTTGCACCAAGGAAGAGCATGGCAGTTATGCTCTCTACCTTATTCATACTTCAACTGATGAATCTTGGATGAACACCATGTGTATAAAACTTCCACGACATTAGCAGCTACGTAAATCTATGCAAAAGCTCATTAGTTGCAGGTCGAACCCCCTACAAATTGCACCATTCACCCAAAGCTTCCTGAATATTAAAGACCTTCCTTGGCACAACAATTCATTCATACATTCCCACCTTGGCCACGCTAGATGCCTCAGAATCTATTTCCAATCTTCGGCTCTCACCCTGATCACCTCTTTTTCATATTTGTGACTTACATCTTCGTTAATCTTACCACTACCCGTTTTTATTTCCTTCAAGTACCTCAGTTCTTCCACCATTCATATGGACATTCATCATTACTCCATTTAACCGTCCTCTGTCTGCTATCATAACCATACTCTTGCATAAAAATTAATCTTGAATATTCTCCTCATACAACACTTTGGAAATCTATTAGTCGTTCCTGTCGTTTTCCTTCTTTATCCCTGATTATCAGAAACATCAACCATTTTCACAACATTCACAACTTTATTTCCTTATCCTATACCCTGTGTACCTACATCAAATGGCCTTTCTCTAATATCTCGAAACACTCCATCCATGAAGATGTCGATCAGGCACGGACACTTAATTCACCCGTATCTCAGACTCACTGTTAAACAAATCAACCATTGTCCCTTCTGCAAATTCTAAAGCATGATTTGCTTCCAGCGTCAAAGCTTTTAATCTTCACTGTTGCTTAGCTACGATCCCATATATCCTAAATATTCCCTAGTTGTTTTATCCTAAATATTCCCTAGTTGTCTTTATTGCCTAGTTGTCTTTATTGAATGTTTCTTGAATTTTATAGTCTATGCATTCCATGTACAGCTCCCAAACTTGTCATAGACCTGTTTCAAAACAAATACTTGAGTTACGCGCCCTCTTGGCTGTCTAAACCTCCGCTGTTCATCCCCAATCCATCCGTCCGTTATCTGTCTCATTTTCACCGTCAAAATTCTACCATAGACTTTCCCCTGGTATACTTCATAAACGTTCTGCCCCTATAATTCTTACACCCTTCTCCGTCAGTTTTAATTTGTTCCTCTCACCCATTCTTTTGAAACTTTTCCACTCGTGCATACATATCTTACACAATATGATGAGAGCCCTGAACCACATTTTCACAACTGTATTTTCAACATTTCCTGCTCTCCAACCTCCTTAATTGCCTTCTTAAAGTCCACAAGTCGTTTCCACAATAATTCACAAACTTACACTATCTTTCTCTACTCCTGCCCCATTCAGTCCTGCCTCTCCCCTGTCCATTTCATTCTCCTATCCCCTCAAACATCTCCTGCAGATTCTCTAACTATATATCCTTAAATCCACGGTAGAAAGGCTAGTGATACTGGGGACTTGGAACGAGTACTTTCGTAGTTTATTTCTACATTCTCAAGTTCACAGTGAATTAAGAGGAGGTTGAGAGACTTATTATTTTCATCCAGTGTCAACTTGAGAATGTAGAGATAAACTACGAAAGTACTTGTTCCAAGTCCCCAGTATTACTCACCTTTCTACAGTGGATTTAAGGATCTTCTCAAAAGCACATATTCCTTCGTGCTACATTGGACAAATATATATGCATACGTGTGTATGTGTGAGAGAAGTATCATATTTTTGGTTATTTAGGTACTTTTTACTTCCAGGCATTTGATTATTTCAGTTATGACCAGTCAACCAGCAACGGTCGTTATTCCTGGAACTGATTTTGATAGATAACAGTTATCGTTATCAAAGAGAGATATATATATATATATATATATATATATATATATATATATATATATATATTATATATATATATACATCGAGCTACAATGTCCTTTAATATCTAATTCGCTCTACCTCGGAATTAATATATTTTCATATATGCTTAACCGAAGGGGAATTTTTTACACGATAATAGTTTGCCTGGTCCCAGGCGCGAACCTAAGAAGCCATTCAAATCCAGGACGTCAGTGGAAGCTTTTACCATATATGAAAATATATTAATTCCGAGGTAGAGCGAATTAGATATTAAAGGACATTGTAGCTGGATGTATGTATATGAATCACGGTAATGTGATATGACTCATTATATATATATATATATATATATATATATATATATATATATATATATATATATATATATATATATATATATACCATCGCGCACCTTATTCCAGACATGCCAGTGTATTTGCGCATGCCTGAAACTCCAGTATTTATGAATATGCAGCCACTGCTCCACTTGAGCAGCAGTATTTTCGTGAGGGGGGCGACCAAAGAATTTTGAGTGCCCCGCCGATATTCAAATTCCGAGGCGAAGCCATATCGAACAGACGCTGTCATTAATACCGACACTGAATGTCATTATTATTTGGACATTGTTGAAATAATAGCCTCGGTACATATTACTTGCAAATGGCTTTTGCCTCTCGTTGGCTGTAACCATTTGTCTTTCCCTGACAAATATCTCTGGGACGAGTCGGACAACGGGTCCATTTTAGCAGAGTCGGCGGCGGTGGAGAGCGTTATTAATGCTAATACCAAGTACGCAGCTTTTGGCTGCGATGGAAGTGCACAGCCCTACGCAAAACACTCCTTAAACATACAGACTCATTTATATTATATCATATATATATATATATATAATATATATAGATATATATATATATATATATATATATGTATATATAATATTATATACAATCCCCCTTCAGTTAACATATACGAGAATATATTAATTCTGAGGTAGTGCGAATTAGATAGTAAAGGTCAATTGTCGCTTATGTATGAATCACGGTGATGTGATCAGACTCATATATGTATATATATACTATATATATACTAGGAAAAATATACTTATGCAAAGGACAAATATAGAAAGTAGATAAGAGAAAGATAAAAAATCATAAAACAAATTCATTGTAAAGTAAGCATTCCAAACAGAACAACGTTTGCAACCGGTTAGAACCTTTCAATTCTCAACAATTCGAATACATGAATGTTAGAATTAATTTCGTGTATGGTACTTCGTGGTTGACTGTATAGCTATAGAATATTTAACGCATAGAATTATCATAAAAGCAAAGTGAAAACGTTCCCGGTGAGGTACTCGACTGACTGTGCCAGAGATTAATAATTAAGATCTAGAATAAAAGGTTTAATAAGCCTCTGCTTTTACCGAACAATTCCATATTACTAAACATTTATCCAGCAATTTAATGGAACTCGATCTTTATCCAATGATTTAAGAAATCTGTCGGTATCGTCGACAGTAGAATAAGTGACATTTGCGAAGACTGGTGTGTGAATTATTGTGGAGATTATTAAAGAAAGAATGCGCTTGAGTTTCCAGCATGGCTTTCGTCTGTTTCAAGGAATTTGAACAGAATTTTTATTTTTGTAAAAATTCTAGAGAAGTTTGTCTATATAAGTGATTCCGTTTTCATGCATGGCTGAATAAGTAGTGTCAATTCTGAGACGTAAATAGAGTTCAAGGGTAGAATTATGTGGTTGATAAGATTGGGTCTCGAGAAGATCATGTAGCCGGCAGGCAGTTTGTATAACTGATGACAAACAAGTAAATTCTTAGGATAATATCAACATAATAACTGAACTGCCAGTGGCTAACGTCATTCACATTAGATGATACTTCTCTATATCGTAAATTTATGTTAATTCAGTTGAGTAGCCAGTATTTATTTTGTAAGTAATACTGCAATTATAACTAGTGTTTAAAAAAATGTTTTTAAAGCCTAGTTAATAATAAAAAAAATCCATGGTAATTTGTAAATATTGTAGGTATATATTTTTGTACTATTTTGTAACAACTCTCTTATATAAATGATGTAATATTTTTCTAATAAAAGAAAAAAAAATTCAGTTCACTACTATCTCTGTATATCCTGAACTAGAAAGAGGTCCTTTATCCCCCAACAGATGCCAATGGCTCCTACTCTCCACACAGCACAGTCAACGGGACGCCCACACCCTCACCTCCCGCCCTATCGTCTCCGCCCACGCACGCTCATGACTCCTCTGCGCCCGGGAGCGGCGCCTCCTCAAGAGACAGCCACCGTCAGATCTCGAAGGTGAGGCTCCCAGAGGGGAATTCGGGGGGAGGGGCCGTTACAAAGGCAACTCTTTTAACAGCGTTTCCGGTCCTTGGCGAGGGAAAAAAAAAATGAGTATTCAACCCCACATTTGTTTATGAAGACTTGAAAAGAGACGGAGAAAGAAAGAGTTCTTGTAGCTCATGTTTCACAAATTATCTCGTAGAACACAGCCTAAGTCTTATTAGCGGTAGGCCTAATGAAGGCAGGCCACTCAGAGTGCCTTTTATATATCAGAGGCCAGTGTCCATGAACTTCGTCTACGTTATGGCAAGGGCTTTTTGTTTTATACATTGTAACTCATAATATTATTGTATTTCACTGTGAAACTGTAACCATCATTTCGTTCATATATGATGATTAATTATCTTAGATTATGTTCCCCAAAGCAACTTTGTTGGTGCTTGTATTCTTGATGGTTTTCAGACACATTTGCAAAATTGTGGAAAGGCAACTGCATCTTCAGTATACGTACTAATAATTTCCTATTAGGAGTTGCCATATATTGAAATATAATTATGAGTTTCATTTATATAGAAAGTGAGGGAGATTTTATCATTTTTACACTATTGAACTTAACATGAGTTCAATGAAAGGGTAAAGATGTGAAAGACAGTCTGTAGGGTAAATTGCGTTAATTAATGATTTCTTAAACCTTTTCCTTGTAGCTGTACAATTTAATATTCCCACGAGTATATTATCTTGAATATAACCAAAGTTACTGGGGATACAGTGGTATTTACAGGTGGCTAATTATGGTCTCTATCTCTTGGGAAGCTTGATTCAGTTTACCTTTTCAAAAATGAATTTTCCAATATTAATTTTTAGTTGATTTCTGTCACTCAGGTTGCGGCACAAATAAACGTTTCCTATATATTATATATATATATATATATTATATATATATATATATGTGTGTGTGTGTGTGTTGTGTGTGTGTATATATATATATCTATATATATCTATATATATTTATATATAATATATTATCTCTAGATTATATATATATATATTATATATGTGTATTTGTATATAATATATATATTAGTATAGTATATATACTATAGATATATATATATTATAGATATTATAGGTGTGTGTTGTGGTGTGTGTGTGTGGTGTATATATATATATGTAATATATAAATATATATATATATATATATTTATATAATTATTAAATACAAAAGGAATGGCTTATTTTCTTGTACTAGAAACATGTATTCAGAAACAAGGATTTGTTTCAGCGGAAATGGGGAGAGAGAGAGAGAGAGAGAGAGAGAGAGAGAGAGAGAGAGAGAGAGAGAGAGAGAGATCAACATGACCTGAACCCTCAAATCATGTTTTCACCTTCAGGTACGCCGATTCCTCACAACCTTACATCAGTTTGCCGCGGACATTTCTCCGGACGTTGGTGACCGCGTCAGACATTTGATCCTCGGGCTCTTGGTACGTAATACCACACATACGGGAGTTTTAGTAGATGATAACAGTTTGATATATGATGTCTTCTGTGGTACTGAATTACCTTTCCCCACTTTAGATGTGATTAAATTTAACTGCCTTATGATTATTTTTGTTAATGAATTCAACTGCCTCGTGATTATTTTTTTTAATCAATTTAACTACCCTATGATTATTTTTTTAATAATTTTAACTGCCTAATGATTATTTTAATTAATAAATTTAACCGCCTCGTGATTATTTTTGTTAATAAATTTAACTGCCTCATGATTATTTTTTTTAATCAATTTAACTGCCTTATGATTATTTTTTGTTAATAAATTTAACTGCCTTATGATTATTTTTGTTAATAAATTTAACTGCCTTATGATTATTTTTTGTTAATAAATTTAACTGCCTTATGATTATTTTTGTTAGTAAATTCAACTGCCTTATTATTATTATTTTTGTTAATAAATTTAACTGCCTTATGATTATTTTTGTGAATAAATTTAACTGCCTTATGATTATTTTTGTGAATAAATTTAACTGCCTTGTGATTATTTTTTGTTAATAACTTTAACTGCCTCGTGATTATTTTTGTTAATGATCAAAATATGCTCACGTTGATAATTAGTGTAAATAGTGTAAGCTACAGATAAAGACCAGGCATTGAATATAGATAAGAAAAGCAACATACGAAGCAACGAAATGAAGGGAAAAGGACATACTAATTAGATGAAGAACATCTTTCGATCCAAATCATTCTTTTTTTCCAGAGCGGAGGCGTGAGCGTAGAGGAATTTCATGGCGGCCTTCAGGAAGTGACGCACTTCCCTCTGAGGCCCTTCGTTCTTCCCTTCCTGAGGTCCCACCTGCCTCTCCTTCAGAGGGAGTTGCAGTCCCTTGCGAGGAGAGCCACTATGGTAGGTTTCAGCAGCGGTGTTTTTGGTGGTAGTAGTAGTAGTAGTGACGTCGTATTGTCCTAAATTATCTTCTGTGAGTTTTACAGGAGGTTACAGATTCGTAACTTTATACCAATATGCTGTAACATGCTTTTCTGTAATTTGTTTCAGTTTCACTTATGATTAGTAAACTGAATACAGCCCAAGTTTACGTGTAGGGACACAAATATTTTTATATATGTATATATATTATATATATATATATATATATATATATATATATATATATATATATATATATAATTGTAGGGAACCCAATAAAAAATTTTTATATATGTATATATATTATATATATAAGTTGTAGGAAACCCAATAAAACATTTTAAAAATTGAAAGTTTTAAAGTTATTTATCTCAGTGGGCTTCCTGCAACATAATATTTTAGTGCACGGATACAGTGTTCATAACTTTGCTATTTATATGTATGTGTTTCGCGCGATTGTGTGTGTGTGTGTCGCGCGCGATTTTGGTCATTAGTTGCATATATATTATATAAACTGTCATATTTATAAACACAAATGTTATGTTCTCTGAAAGACACCATTAGACGAAATGAGTGAAATGCACGTGACAAGAGCCTGCTGAAAATAAATTCGGTGAATACTTCAGTCTGGTCTGGCCCGGAAGATTCGTTCCGCCTTTGAAAATCCTCCAAATACGCGTAGCAACGGCGTCCACCTCCCTTTCATAGCTAGATGAACCGACGAGAGGAAAATAGAGTATCCGCCGCGGACCGTTAGCCACAATTGTTGCTGTTTATCCGAAGTCGATACGAATCTCATCAACTTTCTGATTAAGGATTCGCTTCCGCTGCGCCATGCAAGTTCGGACTTCCACCCTTGTAATTATATTTGCATGAGGGGGAGGAGGAGAACGAGGAGGAAGCCTATACCGGTTCCCTTGGCCCTAACCCCCACCCTCTTCTTCTTCTCCTTCCTTGCCTTTCGCCTTTCCTCCCTGTCTCCTTTCTTCGTCTTTTCCCCTTAGTGCTTTCTTCTTATATCCATCTTTCTTCCTTCAAGTGCCCTGCCTCTTCTTCCTTCTGTATTTCCTTTCCTCCCTCTTTTTTTCCATTTTCCGATTCCCCTCTTTCTTTCTCTCTTGCCCATCCTCCCCTCCTCTTCCATATCTTTCTCTTTTACCCCCTCCCTTCCCGATTTCCCTCTTCCTTCCCTTGCCTCATTTTGGTCTCTTGTCCCCTATTGCTATTCCCTGCTCTTCTCCCTCTCTTCACCTCCCTGTTTCTACACCCTTTCTCTTATCCCCGTTCTGCATTTATAAATATGGCTTGATATTCTTGTGCTGAAGATATTATTGTGCTTAAGAGCACTGCTTAAACGTCCAGAATGGAAAGAAATATATATTATTCAGGCGAAAGAATAAGTTACCACTCTCAGCTTCCTGTCAGATCTTAACGCAGATTGTCCAGGGCAAACTAGATCTGTACATAGAGAAAGTGTTAGGAAGATACCAATATGGTTATTCGAAAGAGAAGACTAACAAGGGATGATGGGAAAAATATGTGTAATTCACAAGGAAATGTGGATCTTTGTTGACTGCGGGCAGTTTCTCTGATAGTGTTAGCATAATGTAATGCCAGAATTTTTATATGTACCTACCGTATAAATCTAGTTGTGATATGCTACAATGAAAGAAAAAGTTGCGTTTGGGGGAAAAAAAAAAGTTAGACTGATTTGGACAGGGACAAGTACTTGTACAGGGTGTCCATAAACAGTACCATTACAAGTATTTATTGCCCAGAATGGTACTGGGACTTTATGGACACCCTGTATTTCCCCTCTTATTGGTTAATACGGTCTTAGAATAAGTAAACCGAAGCACAAGAATGGTACAACTTTATGTCCAAAATGTTGGCCTTTGCCAACAGTATCAACATTACAGGAGTGTCCATGAAAGAGTATGGCTCCCTGTACCTACACCATTTACGAAAAGGCCTCTAGATTTAGTCCAAGTAAACCAAAATATTTAGAAAACCCAGAATGATGATCTCCAGATATGAATGTCGAGAGATGCAACAAAATCTACATGACATGTATAATTAAATACTCTAAATACTCTAAATAAAGCAGTATCATTCAGGAATCTGGTATAATCGGCAATGGGTTACGTTAAGGCCAGAGAGTTGATAGAGTGAGGGATTGAGGGAAAGTAAGCTAATGTAGAACCTTCAGAACTTCAACAGCTTGGAAGTTCTCCCACTGGAAGGGGAATCCTTTGATGTCTCAGCGTGCTTATTTGAGGTTATTCAACCGCACCGAATTATTTAGCTTAAAATACCCCAGCGTGTTTATGTTGATTAATATCTTATTTCATCTTTTGTTAAAGAAAATAACACGATTTAGAGTCCTCTCCTTGTAGATTCGTTGCGTATAATTTATTTTGATGTTTCATCTCCCGAAGCCATCTGTTCTTTATGTACACACTTCTTCATCCAGATATTTCTTCCTCTGTTTATTTTTTTAAGTTTATTGTATACACGTTACCGAACTTCATACTACTATCCAGACATTGATGCTTGTTTCTCTTTATCATTTGATTGTCTCTTAGTCTTTATATTTAGTAACCTACCGGAAGACTCATCGGGCACTTTTTACTGTTGTGAAACCTTTAGGAGTTAAAAAAAAGTAATTTGTAGTCACAAAATTAAATAGGTAATTACCTTTTTAGGTTCCCCTTTTCAGCAAGGAAAACATATTTTAGAAGTGTCATAACTCCCACTCATTCTCGCTCTCTTGACTTTCTACGCCTCATTGAAGCCCATGGCCATTTGTGCCTAATCCCCAAGAGTTTCGAAGTCGCACGCTCATATGTTTGACACCCATCCAAGGGCTGACCAGACTCGATGTTGCTCAATTTCATGTACGTGTCTATGCATCATGTATGGTCATTTTTCACTTCTGGGATAGAACAGACCCAGTTGCCGGATGACTGAAAAGGAAACCTTTTTATATATATAAATAATGTATGAAAATAGAAACTTCACGTTCTTTTGATGGGTAATAAAGTTATTTGTTTTAGATGTCTGAGATGGATGTTTTGTTTGCATGATGTGCTTCTGTAAAATAAAAACACATACATACATTAAGTACTAATTTACATATTAAACAATTCTCGATTTTTTATATTATATGTCTATTGACTTTACCTATTTGTTTATTCTGCAATTTGTGATTTTTGCCATTTATATTTCTATTACCTATTTATTTATTCTGCAGTTTTTTTCCACTTTTTTATTCGTTTCGTATGAAATGAAACAGGGTGTCCATAAAGTCCCAGTACCATTACAGGTATTTATTGCCCAGAATGGTACTGGGACTTTATGGACACCTTGTATTTAGTTCCTGATTAACTACCATCTCCCAAAACATTGCAGCCTGTATCCCAGTACGTCACGATGCACGAAGCTGCATTGTTGGAGTCGACGGCGGGGGAACCGACAGACTTCTTTTCCTCAGAAGTGACGAGCGGGAAAAGGAGGCACGAAGGGTGAGTTCTCGACCTTCGGTTGCGATGAGGAGAGATTGACCGGGATCAGGAGAGATGAACTTAGATGAGGAAAGACTGGATCGAGGGAGATTTTGCATTTAGTGACTGGGATTTAACAAGTTCTTTATGGGCTTTATATATTTATTATATATATATATGCACACATGTATATATCATGTAAAGTTAAAGATTACGTAGTGGCCAAGACTAAAGGTTTCTGGAGATGTGGATTAGGTGGAGAGTGAGGCGAAGAGGAGAGACGCTAGACGGCATAATTTGTGGGCATGCCATGAACAGTAATACTCGAGGGAGCCGTAAATATATATATATATGTGTGTGTGTGTGTGTGTTTTAAGCAATTTTTTTGCTAATTGTTCTATATTTTGTTCGTTCCAGTTATTTTGAGAATGGCGATTCTGGTGTTGGAAGTGGTGGCGGGGTCTCTCCGCCCCCTGCAAAGCGCCTGGGTATATTTTCTCCGCCATATCCAGGTGTGGGCGTAAGCCCTGACCCACCCTCACACCCACGTGACTACCGCACGCCCGCACCGCCCGATGACGAATGGAAAAATATACATGTTGTAAGTTTTTTTTTTTTTTTTAAGACGTGAAACTTCCCGTGATATTCTCTGAAGTCACGACAGTTTTTTTTTTCTTGTCCCAGATTTCCTTTTTTAAAGAAAATCATCTTTCTTATCGATATTTTATCTCTTATTACGTCGATATCATTAATCATTGTCACTATTTTAGTATTAAGTATTTGCATTTTCATGTCACAGTTTTTATACACCATTCATTCCAAAGTAATAATTTTTTATGTTTTCTAAAATTCCATTAAATCTTGTAGACTAAAGTATGATTACTGCAAATGGTTTTTATCTATATTGTGAAGTACGAATTAATAACTTTAATAACATATTTTTCAAACAAGAAAATATACATTGATAAATTTTTTAATAAATATATTCAAATTAAAGGAGAATGGCATTAGTATAGTCATGCATCGCATCTCCTCATGAGCTTTTGAATATCCAGTTGCACGACATCCTCAGGGAGGTTTCACAGACCAACGGTGGGAGGAATAAGATGTATGTGATATATAGTCGTGAAATATTCAATTGAGCCGAATTCGGACTTTTTCGTTTCACAGATGCTTACGTGCATCTTGAGCATGGTTGAAAAGACTCGCCGGGCCCTAACCATGCTACAGCAGAAGGAGGATCGTGATGGAGGGACCTGCGGACGCATTGGGTCCGTCGGGGCCACAGACCTCCGTCAGAGAACTGATTATGATGCCGAGGTCAGACGACACGCCGCAGAACTTGTGGCACAGAGCATCAGGACCACAGAGGAAAGAGTCTCCGAAGTTAAAAGGAAAGCAGGTGAGTGTCTCTCTCTCTCTCTCTCTCTCTCTCTCTCTCTCTCTCTCTCTCTCTCTCTCACACACACACCACACACACACACACACATACACATACAGGATTGTGCTTAACCCTTTGAGCTATATAGCCTTGTTGATAGTTTAGAAAACTCATAGAAGTGATTATTGGGTAAAATCAGTAATATCATCCCTACTTGCGAAGCTGTCTTTTCATATTATTCCCGTATGTTACAAATGTCAGTAGTAGAAATAAGGACAATGAAAGATGACAACTAATTTCTACCAGTAGTTTGCACGCTTCTTTCCCTTGCATAGGGATTGTTAACCAACTGTCATCTCTTCTATGTGATTTGGAGATGATTGTGGCTTTGTTTTTTGTAGGGTTTATTAGGCAGCTGATACAATTACTGATCATTCACTACACACTCTAACTTCACTTCTAGAGAGCTTGGGAGGAATTGTTTTGCAATAGCAAGGTTTTTTACTTCAGCCTTTTCGCCTCTTCAGTGAGGACCTATTCTCGTTTGGCAATGGCGGTTATTTTTTTATTTTATTTTTTTTTACTTCAGTCTTTTTCCCTCTTCAGTGAGGACCTATCCTCGTATAGCAATGGCGTTTTTTATTCTTTTACTTCAGTCTTTCCCTCCACAGTGAGAACCTATCCTCGTTTGGCAGAGCAGATGAGACATTCTTTAACCATCATTATTGATTCATTTTCTTCGAGAAGTCTTAAGGTCTCCATTATCCGCAGAGGAAGCCGTGTCCGAAGTGCGTCGGGCAGCAGTCGCAGAAGTGCAGAGAGCCATCGGTGCTGCAGAGGCCAGAGCGCAGGAGTTGGTGGCAGCTGAGAGGGCCAAAGTCGAGGCGCTTCTGAGGGAGGTTGGCCGTAGAGATTCTACCGAGCCTCGAGCAGAACCTCAACAGGTAACACCATTCACTATTAAAAACCTGTAAATACAGAATCCTTTCCATCTAATGAGGTTTAGCAAATTAAAATGCAGTTGCAGTTTTAGTAGTTGATATAACTTGGAAAGGAGGGAGTATTTAGATCCGGACTTAAAAATTTGGGATTTTTTTTTTCGTATGTCTCCAAATGTTATATCTTTATATGATCTTGTGGATCTTTCCTAAAATTTTTACCTGTTTTTGTAGTGTCTGAGATAAAGACAGGCACATTGATACGCTAAAGTAAGGTTAAACATACTATTCTAACCAATATCTAAAATCTTCAATATTATGATGAATGTAGAAATATCGTGTTCTTAGATATGGATTTTTAAACACGTTGCTCATTATGTTAATTCAAGTATAAATTAAAAATACTAAACAAGCCTCTCTTATGAGGAACAAGCCCAATTTTTATGTAGAAGTATGATGAATACAGTACAGGGAATTATGAAGGCACATTCATCAAAATACAGCAAGCTTTGGGCATTGCTTTAGGAGGATGGTGCACATCCCCTGCCTCTTATCTTTAATTTTAAACGGTTGATTGAATTCCTCATGAAACGTTGCCAGTAATGAATTACTTATGGATCATGGTTAAATCTGACAGAAATATAATAATTTACCCATGGCCTAAAGCCTTGAGGTACTATCGCAAGTTTCCCTATGGTTCATGATCCTTCTATATTGTGCGTAAGAATTTTATGCTGGAATTAAACCCATACGAAACGCATACATGAATCATTTAGTATTCCAATACAATTTAGAGGACAGTTTAGATCTCTAAGTTTGTTTCAAAGATACCTAGAAAGATCGAGGGTTCTTTATATACCGATTTACTTTGTGTTATATCATATTTTCTGAATATGAGTAACATGACATGAAAAGTCATAATCCTACAAAGTACTTAATTTCATCAGATCTTTCTGTCTATAATAGTGAAGATTTTTTCATCATATAGTGCTATACTACTTACTATACGTCACAAATAGAAAAACTTTTCGATATTTTTCAAGACAATTTCTTTCATTGAAATACAATTCAGGATTTTAACATACATTGTAAGATGCATAAACAAAATTCATTAAGTACATTAGTTATACAAGATATTTTTCTTTAACGACAAATGTTCCTTCAGCTGTAAGTGCCTAATTAAAATTTAATTTTTACTAAGCAGAGGTCATACTTTTGTTTATTTTAGCTTTAGTTGTTTTATATGATTAAATTTCCTTGAAATGTCAAGCATTCTCTGAACTTATACTTTTTAAATTGTGAGTAGTCACTGAAGATGAAAATTCGTTAAATTCTTAAAGTCTGATGAGCTTAGAATCTCCAAAAATTGCAAGTTGAACTGTATAGTTAATGCTTATTGAACTGTGACAACACCTCTACAACAAAGAAGCTTTTCAGACTTATCAATTTCCACTCTGTCAGCGACCTTAAATCTTACATTTTTTCTGATCAATAGAATGGCTTTCCCAAAACAGTTTTGATATCCTTTGCTAGTGGCACTTGATAATAATTTTAATAATCTTTTATTATTTGATGTCATTGAAGTGTTTGGCAAGGAATTAGCATATCATATGCTTCTTGGACTGGGCTACACCCTTATCCCCTTGGTAAACTCGTTTCTTGTTTATTCTGACTGGCTTATGTCTGTTGTTTAAAATACAGTCTTCTAAGATCTGATCTTTCGACCTATAGCTCTATTTTTCATCCGTAATCTTCATTAGCTCAATTCTCATATCTTGAACCTAATCATTGATTCAGCATTTTTTATATCCAGCCATTATTTTATTAACCTATGTCATGATATAATTTTTAACGAGAGCCTAAATTCTTGTAATGTTCAGGCCTTAAATTTAATGAAGGTCAGTGCCTCCAGGAAAGTTTCTTTTCATCTGTAACCCCTTGTCCTTCTAATTCTTCTTTTTATATGTAATGACTGTGTGTTTGTGTTTATATTGCTTTGTAACAATAAATGCTGGAGGGGTTGTTATGATATAACATTCACATACTAAAAATAAATTCTCTTGACCTTGGAGTAAAAAAGATGCAAGAGACAGTTACCAATACACCTAACAATTACTTTGAATTATCATGTTTCTGAAATATGCAGGGTATGCCATCAGAAATATAGTATCACTTGGAATTGGTAGAATTTAGTCAAACTGCTGAAGCAGTTAGGGATAGAAGTTGTCAAACCTTAAAAATCAAAACTTGCCAGAATATCAAGAGGTACTGGAGGTAGAGATGCCGCTTCCTTGTGACACGTGGGTTTTCTTCAGGCGTGTTGGAACTGCGGGAGGAAGGCGCACGAGACCTGCAGCGGATGCAACGTCGCAAGGTACTGTGGACCGTTCTGCCAACACAAGGACTGGGACTCCCACCACAAAGTCTGCTCGCCCACCCTGGCCTCGGCCCCGTCCTCCTCCACCTCCTCCTCGTCATCTTCAGCCTCTTCGTCCTCCGCCATAGTTGCTGCGCTGGTTTCCAAAAGTAAATTCCTGAAGGCTTCGGAGACGAAGACGGAGTGACCTCGGTTCAGAGGGTCTCTGAGGAGGAAGTTCCGCAGGAAGGCTTGTGTCATGTGATGAGGGCAACGAAGCTCCTTTAGAAAGAGAGAGAATAGTGCTGTTGTTGTTGAACGGTTTTTTTAAATACTGTTAGTCGAGAGAGATACAGCAGCTATAGACTGCCGTGAACTTGACTGAAGGTATGTTGCTCTACAAGTTGAGATAAAGGAAATGGGGATAATGTCATGATCTGATATGGTTGCAAAAGTCCCACACAAAGCTCAAGATGACATGAATTTAATCCCTTTTTTTCCTGTAAGTGAATGTGCTACTTTTATTAGTGTGTATCCAGTGTTACAAGTCAGCATACTATATTTTTCCTTCTTATTTAAATGTCATATAGATTAGTCATTTGGTACTTTTGACAATCTCAGCTGGAGGTTGTTCCCCAGTTGTCAGTTATTAGTGTCACACCATACACTGGAACTTTTTCAAGGATGATCTGATCATACGAGAGTCTAATTTCTCAGACGTCCTCATCCCAAGAAACTACAGCCAGGAACACATCTGTTGCACAGTGAAAGGCCAGTAATAGAATTATACATGTTTCTGTTTTCGTCTTGGTACAGAACTCTCAGCCTTTTTTTTTTCCGGTGATTCCTTTTCAACAGTTTCTGTGTGTAACTATCACAAATACGGTGTGCAGTGGTGTTTCAAATCCTTTTTATCAATTGTTATCTTAATTGGAAACTCAGCTGTTTTGATCACGATTGTTTATACTAAATCTAAACGGGAACAGGAAAGAAAGTTGTCTACGTGATAAGAATTACAATAGAACTTGTCATGAAAAATATGTTCACAACTAGACAGTTGACATCGACAGTAGTTTATGACTGAAAAATAGATATAATTACAAGACATATTTGATATCTTCATTTCCTCATTTTCCATTCCTTTCTCAGTGTATGATATACATGTCTACAACATGAAGAGTGAAGGATGTTCCGTTCTCCAAACAGTTTTATATATCCAGTTGTCGGTGCACAAAATCCTGAAATTGTTACCAAAGTCAGTAACCGGTGATCACAGCAGAGACAGAAAGGAATTCTTTGGGTGAGAAATAATTCATCGAATGACTTGAAGAAGAATTTTAGGACCAATATAACGATAGTGTTTCTTCACGAGTAAAATCAAATTGCATAGTTTTTTTTTTCCTGAACGTTGTAATGTCTGCTTGAAACTTCAGTACAAATCTGTTGTTGGGATCATGGCGTCCTTGTCAGGGCGAAGGTCTTTATGCGTCCTCTTTATGCGAGATGTTACCTTATAGTGTCCTTTTGGGACAGTTCGTACCAGAATCCTGTAAACCAAAGATTGTAGTTATAGGATAATAACAGTTTTTTTACACTGCGAAAAAAACAGTTTGACTTAGGGAACAGAGGGATCAGGATAAGGGAGAAGCATAGTTCTTGGCAATAATGAAATCTAATTGTACTGTAGTATTATCTGTCATATTTTTCCCATAGATATTCATTTTTCCATGTGTCTAGTCACAATATTAGCGAGGAAAAATTAAGTAATTGCAGTGTCTGGAAATACTGTATATGACGATGTTGGGTCTTTTTCTGTAATTGTTTATTGTTCATTGATAATCCAAAATATTACTTTTTTGTGTAAATTTCCGTTCAACTTCTATCATTATTGTTTATAGAATTATTTTCGTTTTACATTGCAGGGATTAGTATTCCCTTTTGATTCGTCATCTTTTAGTGAATAACTTATCCCCAGCATATCACTTCAGATTAACGCTGACATTACTACTCTGCCCAAAGGTGTCAAGTTCATTAACTGTACTGTACTTGCCAGTTTGTTGTACAGTGATTGTTTTAAAATCGACTTCTTAGAGAATTACAATATCTTGATGAAGGCTTAGTTGTGGTGTGTGATGGGCGTGTGTTTCTGTCAGAGAATGGTGTGTATGTGTGTGTGTGTGTGTGGTATGGGTGAGTGGGTGGGGTTAAAAACCAGTTTGCTATTAATGTCAATATTGAAACTGATTTCTTTGTTTCGTATTTTAAGAGTAGGAAAGAATTCCTTCTCCTCCTGAGCTTATAAAGAGGTATTTTAAACGTTATCTAGATCTCATAGTATTGTTCATTTTTATTTTCACTATTAATATGACAGCTGATTTTGGTTTTATCATACTTTGTCTCATATAAATTTTATTCTTCCTAAAAGAATTTTTTTTTATATTCTCCCTCAGATGAAACTAGATATTGTAATTTTACCATTTTACATTGTCAAAGGAGATACAAGAGTCATCAGCATGGGAGAGAAAAATTGCCATGAACATTTCTAACACTGTTTGATGTGCAATTTCTAAAAGAGTGATGGCAAAGTTTTTTAACATTTTGTTCTAACATCTTTAGTAAGTAAGCGACTACAGTGTTGTCATTTGTTCTTGAGAAATGTCTCGCCATGTTCTTCAGTGTTTAATTAGAGTTTTCGAGATGGTTTATCATTGTCAATACTTAATGTATCAAAGACATTTTTACTACAATTGTTTCAATATTGATGATAAACAATACTATACTTGCCAGTTACCTGGTGGTCTGTAAGAAGATGGCCAAACTTCAATGAAATTTAACAATGTGGATTTAATATTTCCCTGTTTTCTTTATATAATATGCAGAGGAGACTTCACATCAAACTATTTTTCAAATTCAGTTTTAGTTAGGGAATATAATTTCATTACCATCTAAGCATAGTTTTTTTTTTTGCATGGGTGAAATTGCTCTTATTATTGTAAAATTTTGGGACAGGTCTTATTCTTTTTCTTATAATTATTTGGTATGTCCCCATATTTCTAAGCTGTTTAATTTATTTTTCAAAGACATCCTTATAAAGTGTAGTTTATTCAGTACGAGATTGATCTACCAACAATAGAATGTAAAAATCTGTAAAATCTTGGTAGTACTTCATGGGTATAACCAGGTCAATGTGATTATTCTTCACCTGTGCCAAATGTTCCTCATTTTTATCCAGTTTCATATTACTTTTATTTCAATAAACATTCACCATTCTTACGTTTATTGTTCACTAGAATTTGATCAAGGCTTGTTTCCAATTTCTGTAAAAGTTGGAATGAAAGAAATCCTAAGAAGTACTAATGGTCATTGAATAATGAATATGGTTACTGAGAAGTCTGCCTGCCACTTGGGTGACTGCACATACAGTACATTATCCGAAATGTCAAGAAGAAGAAAGGGAGATAAAAAAAATAGTTCAGAACATTGTGGTCTATCTCATGATTCTGACATTTTTAACCAGTAGTTTTTCCTATATTGTGAACTTTTGGTAGAGTCACATAAGTATGTGATTATCCTGTTCCTTGATTCCTTACAAGCAGTTACCTTCTATTGTATAGCTGTGGTTTTTCCTCTGACAGGAAATGATATTTCTTCAGAGATCTCAAGACCCTTATTAGTAGAACTAGAAATTAAATTGATGCATATGTATGCTCATCTTTTTTTTAAATACGTGTAATGTCTCCATTAATTTAGTGTGATATGTACAAGGTATTTAACGCCATTATTGTTACAGAGTTTTATAAAGTTTATTATTTATTTACGGCTTTACAGTATTTCTTTTATTTACATGATTTGTGCCTAATGGCAATGTTCCCAAAATGTTCAGATTTTATCATTTGCATTTAAACGCGTCTCATGTTTTTGGTATTGTGTCTACTGAATTCCTTGAGCCCAGCATCACAAAGCTATTGAATTAAGTGTATTGTATACCAGTGTGTTTATTGTTTTGTAAATAGATAATTTTATCACTGATTGTTTTATTCTTCCTTCTGTGAAGGGTAGGTCCACTGATCTTTTTGATAAGGTATGAAAATACTTTATTACCCTCATTTGTTTTTTGTTTTTTTTTCAAAAAACAGATGGAAGGAATGATGCATACACACCAGGTACTGACAAACATCTGAACCCATTAGGCCCAATCCCCAAAAGAAAAATTCAGTATTATAGGCGACAGTCATGGAGTTTATGACATCAGGCTATTGTCGATTGTCATAGGATTGAATTCGCTGAGTGACTTATTCTGATCCCGTACGGTTGATGTATAAGTACAACCTGGTGAGTTTTGTTTAACCTCATATCTACGGCTGTGGTATGTTTTAGAATTATTGGAAGTTGTTTCTTTCTATCAACCCTGCGGGGTATGTGGAGAAGGACCCTAGATGGGTAGGTTAGCGGGTGAGTGGGTCTGTCGGTAGGTTACAGGGTGAGTGGGTCTGGAATTTTGGATTCGTGGAGTTACGTTGTGAGCGCGCTCTCAGGTTATTGTGTTGGTTTCTCTAATTAATTGTGCGGCCTTGCAGATGTAATTTAGGTTCTGAACGCAAAATGTAGAACCATGGTTTTTTTTTTCGGTCACCTTAGGACTTGAGGTTCACACTACGTCATGTACTTTCCATGTGAAAGAGCAAAATATTATGGTGAAACCAGCAACCTTAGCTTAATTACTACAAGGATGGCCGCATGAAGATTGTCTTTCTTTGTTCTTGAAAGCTAACAAGTCATCAGATATACCAATCAGTAACCCACTCAAGTCTTTCTGTGTCGGATCCCGGCAATTGATAAAACCGGCTCAGAATTTATGGTGATAGCATAATTATATCCAAAAAGCTCTCGAACTTGTCCATATGAATATTCTCAAGACCTTAAGAAAGGTAACTATTGTTGAACCAAAAAATAGGCTGCTCTTTGAATGAGAGGATATCTGGAGCCACTTCCTAGCTTAAGTTGACGTGAACGACCTCTCAGCATCTCCATTCCATAAGGTAACACTCTGAATTTAGGCATTCAAGATCTTTACATATGACTGTATGGCTGTGTCCAAGAGCCTTATATGCAGATTATAAAGCTGGCCAAGGTTACTAAAGATAGTCACAGCCTATATCCTTTGTCCAGTCTTTCTCCTACTCTAAGAAAAGAGAAAGAGAAATAAAGAATACGAAAATTGTCACTAGCTTTAGATGAATATGGCGTGAATGTAACATAATTAAGCCATTCAGAAATCCCTTCCTATTGCCTTTCAACTATTAGAATTGCAGGGCTTGATTATTTTACATTGTAACTCGAATTGTTCTGAGGTTTCATAATACTGTCCTTCTACTCTTGGCTGATTTTCACAAATCACTTTAGTGGAGGTTTCCTTTTATTCCAGAAATGCTGCTAGTCCCAGTTCTTATGTAACCAGTGAACATGTAACATTTGTTACGCGCTGCCTAAATCATGATTTCATCACTGCTAATTGAGGTATTGTCCTCTTTACTCATTCTTGAAAACAGAATTCATTAGATATCATTTAACATTAAGATGGTGGTAGTAATAGTTGCGTTTTTAGTAATTTTAGGTAAGGATCATTGCAAATCATTAGCCTAACCAGATTTTACAAAACATTTTTAAGTAACTCATGTTCAATAAAAAAAAATAAACTTTTCTGAGTTATCATTTTAAAGGCTAAAATATCATAATATAAGAAAACATTGCACACCATAAACACCTACAGAAAAGCACATTAATGAAATTACACTAAAGGGAAATTGTCATATGGCTGTGACGATGCACTAACGCTGATGTAAATCTGAGTATAATAAAAAGTCCGATGTGACTTCTTTAAGAAGGCTTTGGTCCATCTTATTTGGCTGGCAGTAGTTCCAAAGCTATAAGTCGTAAAAGTTAAATTGAACTAGAGCCATAATTACAAGTGCTCTGGGCAATTCCGACTCTGAAAGTCATGTGGCTACATTGTAGCTGAAATTTATGAACTGCCCTACATTACATTTATTCTGTAAAGAATATGTTCTTGCGTTCCAAATTAATCTGACATAAAATGCCATAGTAATGACTGCAAATGTAAGTTTGAACTAATCCTGGAATTCATAGCACTTTCCAGTGTTTTAACCCTTTCATAGAGACGAGCAGTTTAAGAATAGCCCTGAGAATTTGGTGGATCTTCCATTTTCATTTTGTTTCCAGACAAATACGAAAAACTTTTATTTTCCTCCTTTGCTCCATATTTCCTTCTAGAAATCTATTTTCATTGTAGAGGCAACTGAATGAGTATATACAGCACAACCAGTCCAGTAATTTGAACTACTTACGTAAAGCTACGACAACGAATAGTGATAATGGATGTCACGCTTCCTGGTGTCTGAAGTTAAAGTATTAACATGATTATGTGAAAGAGAAAGTGTAACTCCAAAATTAGCTTTACTCATGGGTCCGCTTCAGTGGAAAAAAAAAAAAAAGTCGCTTGGTGCGTATCTCCAACTGATCTATCAAAAGTGATTGAGGAAGCACAAAAAAAAAAAAAAAAAAAACTAATATAGTGGCCCCTTATGACCCGTTATATGCAGGTGACCATGTGTCACATGCAGAATCAAGGATTGTAGAAATGCCCGAAGAATGGAAGAGTGGAATGTTAACATTACGAGGCATATGGTAAGTTGGTAACCAGTAAGGAAACAAAAGTAGTGCAGTGGGAAGTTTCTTGGTGTTACCTGAGAAGCGTCGAAGAAGTCTGGAAGTGCTCAGGACTGACAAAATAATAATAATAGATAAACGCCCTAACGAATGAGATGCCCAAAATATTATGAGAATAATTACAAAGATATTATCATTATTGATATGGTTTCGTATACTTTTAAGCCCAAATCAGTTTGAGATATACTCTATATGAAAACTTTGCTGATACTAGCATAGGTAAATATTTCCTTGACATTAGCCTTATTATTATCATTATTGTCGTATGTGTACTTATGGGAAAAGGAATCATTAAAGGAAATTATAAGATACTGAAGTAAAATAAAGGAAAAATAATTAATACTTTGATGAACTTTGCAGTTGAATTAATCCCAGAAAAAATAGATGAAGATAGGCCAAATGAAACTCCAGAAAACATCAAATGCTGATGAGAAGGAGACCGACTAACAGAAAAAAATTCTTTGAAGATTAGTTTCAAGCTTCCATAGATTACATTCTCACAAATTCTGGTTGATTCTCATTACTATAAATTAAGCACACAAAAAAATCCCACCTGTGCTAATCAATGCTATAATCATGGTAAGCTTTGACCTTTTAAACAGTTCCTTTAAACTTTCTACCATCCTATTTGTTGTACTTGAGTATATTTTCTCAATGCTATTTTATCTTTTTGATAAATTTTCTCCCATTTTCACTTTGCTTTCTCAAGAGATCTTTTAATATTAGTATGTTAGCTATATTACTCTATCTTCCGAATATGGCCGCTGCACGAATTCGTTCCGAATACTGTTGTGTTCTGAGCAACAAAGTAGGAAATGTTCCAGATTTTCCATTTTTTCTTCGTAATATAAGCGTCTAGTGTCTTCCCTCTTTGATCTTTTCCTATTTAACTCAAGTGTGTTCATGTAATCGGTCTTTTACATTACAGGTTATAGTTGTTGTTATAGTAGTAGTAGTATATGTCTTTGTAAAGGCGCCTCAGCTGCCAGTGCGTTGTTTCCTAGTTATGGATATGCCCTTCCTTTATTTCTGTTGTTTTTCATCACATACGATAAAAAATTCCCTATTCCTTTTCAATGGGATTTTCAGTGAATACAAAAATCACAGCTGTGTTATTTGTTTTCTATTCTTGTATTCCTTATCATTTATGTAGCGTTTTGTTTGCTTGCCGTTCACTTGAATACCGATTCCTGAAAATAACAAAGCGAAGAACATTGTTTACATGTTGAACCAGAGATTTCGCACCGGGATCTTTGCAATTGCAAGTTACAAAGTGGCTGCCTTAGGCAAGTGAGCCACCTTAACGTAAGGGCTGCAGCAATGTCTGAAGCAGGTAATTGACCGTTATTAATACTTCTTAATATTACAACTAGGCTAGGATTTGTTTTGTATTAGCCTACCTAGCTAGCTAGTAAATTGTTTTTGTGTCAATCATCAACGAAAAACAATATAGTATTTTTGTATAGGCTAACTAGCATACCCCCCTAAGCTTCGCCTAGGCAAGGAACTATTATAGTTACAACATATAAAAACCTGGGTAACTGCAGGACAACGGGATCAGGCTCTATAAATAGGGTAAACGACCGATCGGTGATATAGCGGCCACCTCTCTCGGACCGCGGCCACTTCCCGAAAAACTGCATAAATTATGCTGTTATAGTAGTAGGTATATTTCGTAATTTAGGAGGAAACACTGACTTTGAGAGGAGCGTAGAGGTCTTGGTGAGCTGCCTGGATGGGCCACAACTCTTGACTGATGCTCGTGGCAGCAAATTCAAGTACTTTTTTGGGAAGGCGGCCACTATGTTGCCGTTCAGTTGTTTACCCTAACGACAATCGGAAGCTTAGGCTAGTCCATGTTTACAATGTTTAATGTTATTTGGAGGGAAGGGGAGGGAGGGGAGACCTACCTAGGCCTATAGGCCCAATACTCCCTTCCCGCCCACGAATATGAAAGCCACTAGAGACTGGGGTGTCAAAAGTATTTTGCCATGTTTAGTACTAGCTAGGTAGGCCTGGGGGTTTAATTACAGTCGACCAACAAAATATATAACAATAAATCCTTAATAAGCAACCAAAATACTGTAGTTATAGTCAATTTCCAAGGAAATACCTGATGCGACGCAGTTACTTATATCTAATAGTTGGGATTGTAGATTAAACTACTACCTAGGTATATCTAGACTGCCAGGAGACACAGTGTCACCGAACCTAACCTACTAGGTATCTTAATATCAGACACTAGTATTCCAAGTCAAGACTAACACTTGATGGGGATGGCTGTAGGGCAGTCAATAGGGTAAACAACCGCGGACGATTCATTGTCATCGCGCTGGCAAGGCCTTATTCACTCTATATTTAATTGGTTAAACAAGAATACAATTACAACTTTAAGCATATATACCATTCAAAAGATTGAAGTTTCGTCAACATAATGTGATATATGAAAGCCCCATACGAACTAAAATAAGTATGTGAGCTCTTTGTAAAATATGTTTTCAAGGTGGTTTTGAAATCCAATAAGGCAGCAATCGTGTGGCTGGCCGGTCTAACCACAGGCAATCCACCATCTTTCCCAGCCTTCCCAGCACTCATTTGATCAATGTTAGTGTATAGGTATATGTTACGTTTATTGATCTTACTCAAGATTGCAGTTGTAATCAGGACAGTAAAACAACATTTCGTTGCCTATATTAGTGAAAGTATGAAACTTTTTATTCCCGGGGTCATGGTTTGAACTGAATTCATTTTTACCTTGTAATCGGTGGTTTTATCCTTACTGCCATCACAACTGAAACTCCACAGTGCTTATTTGATTGTAATTATACACATTTTGGTCTTAATTCACTCCACATTGCACTTGAACCACGTTGCTGTTCCTGGTTCCTAAGCACTCACTCCGCAAACACAGTTACGAGCAGCAGATGACTACACTCTTTATGAGGTGCAAAGCTTTATTCCCTTAATTGTTTACTTTACTCATTATTTAGTTTAACTTTACTTCAAAATGTTTATTTAATTCACTCTTTATGAGGTGTAAAGCTTTATTCCCTTAATTGTTTACTTTACTCATTATTTAGTTTAACTTTACTTCAAAATGTTTATTTAATTCATGTCTATTATCCCTTTTTTGCAACCAAATTAACCCTGAAAAATTACAGATATTTCTGAAGTACGAGCAGACGACGGCAAAAAGACTCATTGTTGCCAATCTAGTGGAGCTTCACCCATACGCTGATGCATTTACAAACTGTTTCCATGAATTCTAGTTGTCATAGTAATGCAGTAACGATAAAATTGCTGTAATATGTATATATACTACAAATAGATATGCTAATTTCACTTATTTCCCTGGTTTTGTGTAAGTCTTATACCCATTTTGGAGGGTATAAGAGTGCAAAACGACGCAAAGAATGCCATAGTCCCCTTGAATAAGTACGAATAAGTGCTGGTTAGAGGTCAGGTTACGATTGTTGTGATGAAAGTGCCCTAGCGTCTATGGGTACAAGTGGTGTGCAGATTTAGCTCAGGAAATGGGAAGTTTGTTGACACAAGCGACTCCACAAACATCGAGATGGCGTCAATCTTCAAAATATTTGTTGGAGTTGTAAGAAAATTTCGCGAAAGTTTTTGGGTTGTGTGGGCACTGCGTTGGTCACCCTTTTCATTATCCTCTGTTTAAATCTTAAAATATGGCCTTAATTTCTGGCCTTAATTTCTAACTTTGGAGAAAATACTTACTTTGAAAGAAGAGTAGAGGTCTTGAGATCCTGTTATCACCACCAACAACTCATGACTGATGACCATCTCTGGTGTCAGGACGTGTTAAAGTACTTTTTCAGAGGGTAGCCAAAACCTCGGTAGTCGGTGAGTTGTCCAGTCCACTCGGTTGTTTACCCTAATTAGTATTTGTTGTAGCCTAGGTCATGGGAGTAAAAGGTCCCAAGTTAGATTGCATGCAGGCCTAGCTTAGCCTATAGGAATTCTTACACAATTAATTAAGTAGGCCTAGCCCAAGTCTAGTCTAGTGTTAGTGAAATTTTTTTAGTGATTAGCCTAGGTTGTGATGCACCTTTGCTGAAGATTTCCAAGAGACAAGTCAGTCTTGTAAGTTTTTGAGAAATTTAAATTGTGTTTCTTTGCCTTTAAAGCCTGCAGGGATTTTTGTTTGGGCACAAATTATAACTTGTTTGCCTTGATATGATGCTTTATTTATTGCTATTACTTTTAAATTGTGTGATAAAATTTACTGCTATCTCTTTTACATAATAACTGTATTTGATTTTTCAAATGCAGGAAAACCATGACAATGATATGTGGCTGAAATGCTGACATTCCTCAGTGGTATAATAAACACTTAACCCCCGCAAGACGCGGTAAATTTGAATGGCGGGTGGTACTACGTAGCTAAAATTGATACGCTGATCCGCACGGGTTGGGCTGCACAATTAATTAATTGTAGTTTATTGTTAATATCTTCTTTATTACTTACTATTTTCACTTCAAATAAATTGCAAGTTCAAGGCAGAACCTTTCTATATGAAATGGACACCTTTTAAATTGTATTATTCCCTTCTCTATATTTTTTTCTAGATTTTCCTTTAATATCCAAAATTTGGTCAATATTCTCAGCGTTAATGAAGACAAATTTTGTATCCTAATTTCATAAATTACTGCTTGATCAATTTACGTAAACTCAATGCTATATAATCCAAATTTACTTGTCATTCAGGGGAAAGCAAAAGCAGATGGATATACAACATTTTCAGAACATTTTTAGAGTATAATTCATAAACTACTCAACACACTGGCACTAAACTCAAAACATCTCTGAACGTATGTGAAATATGCCTTGTTCAGTAAACACAGCACAAACAAGTATTAATTATATATATATATATATATATATATATATATATATATATATATATATATATATATATATATATATATATATATATGTACATTATTTATATATGTGGATATATATATATCTATATATATATATATATATAATATATATATATATATATATATATATATATATAGATATATATATATATATGAATGTTGAGTGCATGCACATGTTCATTATATATCTACATGTGATACAGTATACTAAACAAAAGAAAAGGAAAAAATATATGTTCATCCATAAGTCGGTACTTACTCTAGTTCTTATGATATGAAGCAAAGCATGCAGCACAAAGCCCAACATCACATTTTTGGTATTCCCAAGTAGAGTGTACGTTTTTATTCAATATCAGCATGTAATAATTACGAAAAATAAGATTTATGATAAAGATTATCACTCGCCAAACCAAGACGCCAACCATGATATCTCAATGTACATTCGAAAAATTATTAGCTTTTGCTACAAATTCACTTACATGATATACGAATTATTCCATTACTGGTAATTCCTGTTATCACTTAAAACTTGTTTTATCATTCTATCATGTCTTTATCCCATATAAACCTGTAATAATTACAAAAATAACGATAGAGATAGTAGTTATCGAAAGCCGGTCACGAAACACTCAAAACCAACGCCGAGACTGAAGTTTTACCGGGAATTTTTGCTTTTTTCCCACGTCATAAACCTTTTAACCAATTAAGTAACGGGATTCTAATGATGTCATTGTGATGTAATAAACATTTAGCCAATGACACTCAAGTATTGATACGGCATCATAGAGCACGGTACTGGTGTAAGAAATCTGTCTCTAAAAGTATTGGCGCGCGGTTCAAATCGGGCCACTAAAGTGGTCTCAGCGTCGGGAGTTGGAAAGCCAGAAAAGTGGCTCCTCGTCTTTATGGGGGTTAATGATTTTTTTGGACAGTATCTCCCATCTAAGGAACTAATCTCTCTGTTGCTGAAGGAGTAAGTTTCACTGTTTAGTGAGCATGTTGGTGAGATTCCCAAAGGCACAACCTCTCACTCACCTGCTGCTGATCAAACCACCCCCAGCCCCTCACTCATCTGCTGCTTATTAACTACCTTGTTACCTAGCTAGGACCAACTTTTACTGGAGGTATAGGTATTCTTAAAAAAAACTCATTTGTTGAGGTATAGAAAAAATGCTCTACCATTAAGTTAAACACCTGAGAAACATTTACACATCAGTCAGTTGCAGCTTCACCTAAGAAGTCAGCCAAGTTAGTGGTATACCTTGGGTCATCACTGATGAAATGTACAGCATATTAGACAGCATATAGAACGTCTAACTGTAAAGAGTTTTTATACATTTATTGTATTGCAAGTGTGATTTAAATTGCAGAAGTGACTGATATAAATGTGTAATATATAAATTTAATTTTTTTGTATGAAATGAGAATTAGATACAATAGGTTTATTATGTATCAAGTAAGGTTCAGTATTTGAAAGGTTACTATGATAGAAAAATTTCAAACTTAATACGAAATCTTCTCTAGATTTTATGGCTAGGAAAATGTAACTATATATGATTAGCATTTAATATTCATTTGAAAGACTACTAGGTAGCATAGTCCATTCTGTCCTATTTACCCTGATGATGGTAATTAACAAAGCAATGTGCTTACTTGGATATGATAACTTTTGAATTCTTAGTAATATAGGAATAAATGGAGAAATAAGTTAGGATAAGACTGACTTTTGGGAAAGAATCTTTATGTATTCTGCATTTATTTTAAAGGTTCTTATGCATTTAAATTTGCAGATGAAGCTGTTCAGATCTATGAATTGAAGGATGCGAGACCATCACCTGACCCCATTCACTCATATACTTCATCTCTAAAAGGAGTTCCTTTAATAATAGATAATGGTAAGTGTTCAAGATAAAGTTAGTAGTGTTTATGATCTATATATGAAATGTTACAGTGTGTACTATGTTGATTATATAGGCTATGTTATTTTGGGTAATGTACTCCAGTTGTCCTAAGATCATTTTGTGATGAATGGCTTTGTGTTTCGTACCTTAAGACTAACTATTCAACTTGGGTGAAAAACATATTAATATATATATGTAGTGGTGCCTTGTTAGTTTAATTTAATCCATTCCAAGTATAAAATAAATTTTTCCATAAGGATTATTGTAAATTGGATTATTAGTACCAAGTAAAGCATTTTAACTCCAGTTTAACATGCCTAGCACTTCAGAAATTATTCATAAAACTCTAACAAAATGTATAGATGAGATTAATGCAAATTTAATCTCAATTTAGCTTTACTATATTATGGAGAGTTAGTACCAAATTCAATTACTATTTCCAGCTTGTACTGAGAAATACTCCTGCATAAATGAAAACTAGTTTGTATACCTAGGAAAAATACAAATTAGAATTTTGTGTTTTTTCAAATGCTAATATCCTTGTAAGATTAATTGTAACATCCTTTAATATGATAAGATATTGCTATAGTGTTATAGTAAAAGGAAAAATGCAGTTGGAAATGGAAGATTTAGGAAATTTTTCAAACACATTAACCCAACAATAGTTGTTTTGTACATGAACTTTCCTGTCAGATATATACTTAGCTATACGTCTCTGACGTCACGACAGAATTCAAAACTCGCGGCACACGCGACAGGTAGGTCAGGTGATCTACCTTACCCGCCGCTGGGTGGCGGCCTGTAAGAACCAATCTCCCTTTCCAGCCAGAATTTTTCTGTCGCCGGTGGACGACTACACCTGTGGTTGTTACCTCCTGACAGCTTTATTCAATTCTCGTTGCCGTGGATTTATTTGGACTGACTTTCGGTGAAGTACCTGATCTTGTTGGCTTGGCATACGCATTTGTGGATTGTTTTTTGGATATTGATTTGGATTTTTCTTTGATTTCGAGATGTCTGAGTTAGAGGTTAAGAAATCTTCTATGTTTAGGGTGTGCTCTATGGATGAATGCAAGGTGAGACTACCGAAAGCTACGGTAGATCCTCACACAGTTTGCTTTAAGTGTAGAGGGAAAGAATGTTCTTTTGTTGAACCCGTGTAATGAGTGTGAGAAGTTGGATGAGGGTGAATGGAAGGCTCTTCTCCTACTTGAGGAAGTTAGAGAAAGACAGGGTGAGAAATGGCTTCGTCTAGGAGTTCTAGTAAGTCTCGTATTAGCGAGGTAGAAGAAAATCCTGTTGTAGCATTAGAACCTTCTCCAGTTTCAGCTCCTGCGCCCTGCATCGAACCTAAGGATACGACTACTGAAGTGGCAACCATGAGAGCCACGATCCTTAGCATGGAAAAGAAGATTCGTTCGTTGCAAGGTAAGAGTAGTGAAGGTGAATTGTGCAGTGACCCCAGTGCAGTGGAGGGTGCGTCTGATCGGCTCCTTAATGCTTCAGGCCTAGACCTCTTCCAGACTCCCAGTCCCAGTGGAGGAGGAAAGTCAACAGCCGCAGGAAGGTTAGGGAGAACTCCCACCGATCAGGCGTCCCCTCGGTAGATCCTGATGCTCGTACCCAGGCTGCCCTTGTTCGCGCGAAGAAGGAGGTATTGCGCCAATGCTTCTCTTCTTCTTCCTCACCTTCGCCTAGAAGAGGATGGAGCGCCTCGGATCTTCGCGACCGCTGAAGAGAGCCTGGAAGGCTCCTGGCGCCTTTCCTTCCAGCCCGGAAGTTTTTCCAGAAGAGCCGGAAGTAGAGATCAAGAAACCCAGGAGGGAGCAGGAGTTCTCGCCTCATAGTAGGCTTCGACCTCTTCTCCGGTGGAGGATTTTGCAAGATCTCCAGCTCGAATTCTTGCTGGACTGCAAGCGCAGATTTCGGCTCTGGCGGGCTCCTTGGCAGGAGGAAGCGCGTCGGAAAGACGTCTCTTCTCCTGTCAAGAAAGTCTAGGATTCCTTCGCCTGTGTTTACCGTCTCAGTCAGAGTCGGTTCTCTCTCCTGTATCAGCGGATGGAAGGAGGCGCTCTTTCCCTCGGCAGGCGCTTGTCGTCTTCCAGGCGTCAATCGCCCAAGAAGCTTTCTCCTGGTGACTACATCTCTCCAGTAGGAAGGGATCTAGCGCCTAGTAGGCGGTCCTTCTAAAGACGGCGTACAGCCTCGTCTTCTCGCTCATTTCCGAAGATCCTTCATTCTCCGGATAAGAGAGCCTACTCTTTGATGGATTCGTCAAGAGACAGGATCTCGCCTTTTGTTAGGCTCCTTGAGCCTAGTAGGCGCTACTCCCCAAGTAGACGCTCTCCCCCGCTCCCAAGCGTGGTGCGAGGATAGGCGCTTTTCTCCTGATAGGCGCGGCTCTCCTTTTAGCCGCTCTGTTCAGGACAGGCGTGTAGAGCCTGAAAGATATGTCTCTTCTGGGAGACTACCTTTTGAAGAGACACACAAGTCTGGATCGAAGTTTGTGGAGCATGGTAGATGCCGGTCTCCTAGTAGGCGACCTTCTCCAGGGTTTCGCTCTCCTGTAAGTAGGCGCCTAGAGCCTAGTAGGCGTTCGCCTCATGGTAGGCGCAGCTCGCCTGGCAGCCACTCTCCTTTGAACAGGCGCATGGATCCTGAGAAGCGCCTTGAGCATAGTAGGCTCTCCTCTCCTAGCAGGCGCTCCCCTTTGGAAGCCCGGAATTCTAGGAGTAGGATTAAGGATCAAAGAGCACGCACTCATCAGAGTAGGAAGGACTCATTCGAGAGGAGCTCTCCAGAAACTTTGGCTTCCCCTGATAGGCGCCAGTCTGCTACTAGACACTCTCTGGACAGGCGCACTTCTTTAGAGAAGGCTAACTGCCCCTCGTAAAGAAGCGGAGGGTTCTTCAGTGGATGAAGTTGAACCTTCAGAGAGGATTTGGTGAAGGACTCGTACAGTTTCGTCCTATAAGATCCTACAGATCTCCTTCTTCAAGAGTTTTGGAGACTCCCGCTTACTCCCGTCGCTCCTCCGTCTCCTCTCTCTTTATTCTCGACTTCGAAGAAGACGAAAGTTTCCTCTGTGTGAAGATGAACCGCCAACCATCTCAATGAAGAAGGCTTTGAGAGGTTTTTTGGTGATTGGCTGCTTTCTAAGGAAGAGAAAGGGAAGACTGTGTTTTCTTTCCCTCCTTCCAAGCTTACGGGCAGACTGGGATTTTTGGTACAAGTCTGGAGAACCCTAGGCCTGGGTCTTCCTTCATCGGCGGATGCGGACTTCTTCTTCTCTGGTAGATGCAGCACGACGCTCGGCTCTTTTGTCTGCTAAGACTACCTGGGCTATGAACGAGCTTGACCACCTGCTGAAGGGAATGTTTAGAGTCTTGGAAGTCTTCAACTTCCTTGACTGGTCTTTGGGGTCTTGGCTAAGAAGACTCAGAACCCGGATGCTATTTCGCCAGAAAGATCTCAACAGTGTTCTAACGTGCATTGATAAAGCAGTTAGAGAGGATCGAGCGAAATAGCCTCCCTGTTTGGAGCAGGGATCCTTAAGAAGAGATCAGTCTTCTGCTCTTTTCTGACTAAGTCTGTTTCGCATGCCCAAAGAGCCTCTCTTCTGTATTCGCAGCTCTCGCCTCTGCTATTTCCGAAGAAGATAATACAGGACATCTCAGGATCTATCTCTGCGAAGGCGACTCAGGACATGCTCGCGCAGTCGGCAACGGAAGCCTAGGACCTCCTTCCAGACGAAGACGAAGAAGGAGACTCCAGCTAGACAGGAGCCCTTTCGAGGGGGCCCTCCTTCTAGAGCCTCTACCTCGAGAGGTAATAGACCTTTCAAGAGAGGTAGATCCTTCTCACGGCTCTGTCAGAGCTAAGAAGTAGGGAAGTAGTCCTCCAAACACCAGTAGGTGCCAGACTTCTAAGATTCTCGAAGCCTGGGCAAAGAGAGGAGCGGACAACTGGTCCCTCTCGATTATCCGGAAAGGATATCTGATTCCTTTACGGAAAGACCACCGTTGACAACGACTCCGAGGAGTTGGTGGCCAGGTACAGGGATCCCATCATGAGCCTGCTTTAACACAAGCAGTGGAACAATGTTCGAGAAAAGAGGCTATAGAGCTAGTGAGCGACCCTTGCTCAGCGGGCTTTTACAACCGCCTTTTTCTAGTTCTAAAAGCCTCAGGAGGATGGAGGACCGGTTCTGGATGTAAGCGCCCTGATTTCTTTGTAGAAAAGAGGAAGTTCGCCATGGAGACGACATCCTCAGTGTTGGCGGCCCTTCGGCCAGGGGACTGGATGGTGTCCCTAGATCTTCAGGACGCTTACTTCCATGTGCCTATCCATCCTTCTTCAAGGAAATACCTCAGGTTCATGATGGGAGGGGAAGGATATTCCAGTTCAGGGCTTTGTGCTTCGGCCTTTCAACAGCCCCTCAGGTCTTCACAGGACTAATGAAAATGTAGCAAGATGGCTACATTTGGAGGGAGTCAGAGTGTCCCTTTACTTGGACGACTGGCTAATCAGAGCCCAAGTCGCAGAAAAGATGTTTGGAGGACCTACAAAAGACCCTTTTCATGGCAAGTTCTCTGGGACTTTTGGTGAACTTTCAAAAGTCTCAGTTGATCCCCAGTCAAGATCGTATCTATCTGGGGATTCGGATGGCTTCTCTGGATTTTTCGGACTTTTCCGTCTCCAGAACGGATAGCCCGAGGATCAGAGAAAGTCAAAGCCTTCCTAGAGAAAGAAGTATGCACAGCGAGGGAGTGGATGAGTTGTTGGGGACACTCTCCTCGTTGGAGCAATTCCTTTCTCTAGGAAGGTTGCACCTCAGACCTCTCCAGTTTCTTTCTACATCGAAACTGGAGGTGTCGTTCGCAAAACCTAGAGTTCTCCTTCGAGATCTCAAGGGAAATCAAGAAGGACCTCTCTTGGTGGGCCAACCCTCTCAGGTTTGCAGAAGGGATGTCCCTTCACATTCTGAACCCCAACCAAGTGTTGTATTCCGACGCCTCGGAAACAGGTTGGGAGCAACGCTCGGCTCAAGAGAAGTGTCAGGTTTGAATTTTGGCCTAGCCTAACTCCTTTCTTTCTCTATAAAAATGAATAATCTACCCACCTGTACGCTTTCTCCAACTCCAGTACACTCCAGAAATCACCTTTAAAACACCAGCACCACAAGACTTACGACCCAAAAACAACTCCTACCAGACAGAGAGCTCTCCCCCCCTACCAACCACACCCACCAACACGTGCTTTCTACTCCCCCGTGTTATTGTTTACATCCTGCCGACGCCGCCATCTTGTCTATGACGTCACGCCTATGACGTCACAACACAACTTAAATACATCAACAGACACCTTCTAGAATCTACCACATGTTGTCTATATATAGGACACCCACCATATTTCAACAATGCTAAAATACCCATAACAATTATACAATATATAATCACACTTATCTATACCCATAACAATTATACAATATATAATCACACTTATCTCTTTCTCCCTCCCCTCCGACTGTTTCCTAACCTATATTCCCCTCTTAAATTTCCTTCGTCTCCAACTCTTTTACCCTCTACATAATTTCTAATACATTCCCCTGAAACTCCTGCTTTAGTTAATACATCAGCACTTGCTCCTTTCCTTTTGTACCATCTCACCTCCTTTATTTCCCCGGATTCAATGGTTTTCCCTTATTGCAGCAATATCTATTTTTAATCTCTTGCTACTTACACCAGTGCTCGATTTGATGGCGGTCATTAGTGTTTTACTATCAGTGTTAACCAAGGCTTCTAAATTTCTCCCTCCTACTACCTCTTCCCACAAATGCTTGAAATATATCAATCCTTCTACAGCTTCCCCAACACTCAGGGCTTCAGCCTCAATGGTGGATTTGCCACTCTCCTGGATTTCCTAGACTTCCACCATAGGGGACTTCTCCTCTTCCCATCCGTCAAAGAAATAATATAACCCAGTTGAGTATGGCCATCTTCTATGTTTCCAAATGAAGCGTCTGCATAGGCTTCCCAATAAACCCTTTCTTCTTCCATCTCACTTATTGTAACTTCGCCCATCATGCTCTTAGTTTTTCTCACAATTTTAATAAGTTTCTTCATATCCTGAGTTGTTCCTTCTTTAAATGCTTTACTTAATTCGCTAATATCATATGATATTTCTGGCATCGTGTGTAGTGATACCCAATTCAGCTGTCCTACCACTGATCTGTACTCTGTTAACTCTTTTTGTTCTAGCACTCTATACCCTAGTATATCTTCTAGCCTCTGGTTCTCTTATGGAATTTATATACTGCCACTGATTAAGGGAAAATCTATTCTCCTTCTGCTCTATTACTACTCCTATATACTTGAACCTTTTACTCTCTTGTTCTCCTACTTGCAATTTCCCTTTCAATCTCCCAATCGTTTCCTTTAAGAATCCTTCAGTTCCTCCGTAGCAAAAATCATCTACGTGTGTACACAAAATGCCTTCCAATTTATTGTTCTTTTTCCAAAAGAATATATTAGGTTCTAGTCTACTTCTCTCACCTTGAAGCTCCTTCACTACTTTCACCACTTTACAATACCATGCTTTTGCTGCATCCTTGAGCCCATAGACTGTTTTCTTCAACTTCCATAATCCCCTCCAACCATCTTCCCTTGGTGGCTTCAAGTACACTTCTCTTTGTATCTCGTCACCTTGTAAATATGCAGTTTTGACATCCAATGTATAACAATTCCAATTTTTCACCTTTATTATGGTTAGACAGAATTTTAAAATTTCAGCATTGCATGTGGGAGCATCCTTTTCCCACTCAGCATTTCTTCTTCAAACCCTCTAGCTACCAATCTTGCTTTTACATATCCTTTCCCCCCCTTTTATCTTTTCAGTTACTATCCATCTTGTAGATTATAGCTTTTTTGTCCAACATCATTTACCTCCTCATATACCTGGTTATCTCTCCAACTTAGAAGTTCTTTTTCTTTAGCTTCCATTATGCTTCTATTTTCAAATCCCAGCAACACCTCCTCTTCATCTTCATTTTTTCTACCTGACTATAATCCCTCAAGTTAACCCACCCTTTGTCACCTGACTGTGATCTCGTATATTGTACGAATCAGCCCATGCTTGGCTTGATCTTTTTCCTGCAAGACCTAAAATAGTCCATTCTTCTACTTGTCCTGTATCATTGTTTATAGCCTAACTAACTCTATTTCCCTTTTTGAATTTGGTATCTCTTCATTAACTCGCTTTCTATTGACCCACTTTGCCCGTTATCTTCCACTGTTTCCTCTATCACCTCTCTTTCTATCGTCTTCTGTGTCTGCATTCCTTCTCTCACCCATTATCTCCTCTCCTTCCAGCAATCTACTTTCCCTTCATTTGGGCCATCTGACCTACCTTTCACCCCATGGGATTTATCTATTCTAGCCGATATCTCTTCTGTATCTGGTGATCGTCGTTGAATCCTTGTCACATGATCCTAGCTACTTCTCTTAAAGAATCCCCATGTTTTGACTATTATTGTTTTCCCCGATACTCCCACTACCTGAGCAGGTCCTCCTCCATTCATTTTCATTTTCCCTCTTATAGAATACCTCATCTCCTACCACTGCTTCTTCAAATTTATGTTCTCTGATGTTTTTGTTTAGCGCTATTCTTATTTTATTACAGGACTCATTTTTTATAAATGCTTCTCTGGCCTTGTGCATTGCATTCAGTGTGTCCCTTACCATACCCTCTTATCCCTTTTCTCTGCTTGCAGGACTAGAACTTTTCTTCTCTTCTATCTCCTCCCACATCCATCGCTACGACTTCATTGAACGTTTTACTCCAAGAAAAGCCTACTACCGGTTTGGCGGGTTTTCTTTTGTATTTTTTACAAACTCACAATTTTTAATCAGTTCCGTTAGTAACTTTCTTATTTCCTCTTTTTCTTTTCGATTAACCCATTACTCCATTGTGCTTCCTCTGTTAGCTTCCATATTTTATCTCCACTTCCATGACCAAACTGTAAATGTAATTTCTTCATTGTGTTCTTAATTTCCCTCGGATTCTTTCCCTTCCAACCCTCCAGTAATAATTCTTCTACCTTCCTCCTCCTTATAGGCACTCTTAAATGACCCTGTTCGTCTTCTCTTAACTCTACTTTCATTCCCCCTAATACTTCTACTATGACACATTTTCTTTCAAATTTAGGGTCATACCCATTTTACTCATGGTTTGCTTACCTATCAGCCAGGGTATATCACCTTGCAGAATTTCCGTCTTCAAATAAAACTTTCTGTTTTTTAGTATCACAGGTATTTCTATTATTCCTCTGGACTTATAAGATGTCTCACCAAAATTAAATTAAACACTTTATTAGACTCTGTCCTAGTGTCCCTCATTCTCCTCAACTCTTCCTGACTCAAATCCATGACAATACGTGCTAGTCACAATTCCCCGCAAACTGTTGATTTACACCCTGTGTCCAAAATTGCATCAACCACCTCCCATGATGCTTCCACTATTTTATTAACTTCTCCTACATAAACCTCTTCTTCTTCTGTCCCATTTTCTGTTTTTACCTTATTTTCTTCTAGTCTTGTTTCAGTTTTCTTCCTATTATGAAAATTCTGAGGACAATCCCTAGCCCAATGCCATTCTGAGCTGCATATTGCATCATACTGTTACCTTCCCTTCTTTGTTTATAGGATTTCTACCACCCCCTTCCTCGGTTCCATCTTCCCCGATATCTTTGGTTTTCCCTCCCTCTCCCAGAACTGGCATTGCCTTTCTGACGAACCCCACCATTCCCGTTTCCTCTTTAGTCCCTAATCCCTCAAATAGTCTTTTCATTGTTTGCGACACTGTTCCGTACTCTAGCTTTTCTTGCCCACAAGCCGATAATACCATTTGTTTTTTGATTTTCCGTGAGATTTGCTTGCTCTATTACATGATACCCCTTGACTTCGCCTTCAAGCGCGCCTTTCCCCATTGCTCTTTCACACTCAGATGCTGCCTTCTCGTATCTAATTAAATAGTCCGCCATATTTTCACTAGATTCTCTTCTTATTAGAAGGTATCTTTTTATTCTACCGTAATTCTCCATTACCGAGTCTTTTAGATAGGCTTTATCTAGTTTCTCTAGGATTAACTTTGGACCCTCTGTACCAGTAAGTTTATCTTTATCTAATGCTTCCACTAGCTCTCTGGCTTTCCCTTTTAAGCTCATTCTCATTTCTATCGCCGGGTATTTTGTATCTTCTCCATACAACAATAGCCAATCTTCGGCTTGACCTTTCCATTCTTTGTATTCTTCTTGTATCCCGCTAAACCTAGGACATTCCCTTCTCCATCTAGTAGTCTCCCTTTGTTCACTGTCGGATCCAGCATCTTTGATCAACCACGCTCTGCTACCAGTTTGAATTTTGGCCTAGCCTAACTCCTTTCTTTCTCTATAAAAATGAATAATCTACCACCTGTACGCTTTCTCCAACTCCAGTACACTCCAGAAAATCTACCTTAAAACACCAGCACCACAATACTTACGACCAAAAAACAACTCCTACCAGACGAGAGCTCTCCCCTACCAACCACACACCACCAACACGTGCTTTCTACTCCCCCGTGTTATTGTTTACATCCTGCCGACGCCGCCGCCATCTTGTCTATGACGTCACAGCCTATGACGTCACAACACAACTTAATCACTCAAACAGACACCTTCTAGAATCTACCACATGTTGTCTATATATAGGACACCCACCATATTTCAACAATGCATAAAATACCCATAACAATTATACAATATATAATCACACTTATCTATACCCATAACAATTATACAATATATAATCATCAGGCACCTGGAAAAGAAGGAACAGGTGACCTGGCACATCAACAAGGAAGGAGCTGATGGCGGTTTGGCTAGCTTTGAAAGCTTTCGAGCCCCACGTCCTAGCCTCAGCAGTACAGATCAACCGGACAACACCACGGCCCTGGCTTACATCAGGAAGCAGGGGGGACTCACTCTTTCTCCCTGTACGGAGACAGCAAAAGAACCTTCTGCTTTGGGCAGAGCAAAGGAAGATTGTCTCCTTACCAGGTTTCGTACAGGGAGAAAAGAACGTCAGAGCAAGACCTCCTAAGCAGGAAAGATCAAGTCCTGCCTGCAGAGTGGACTCTTCACGAGGATGTTTGCCAGGACCTGTGGAAGCTTTGGGGCAAGCCTCATATAGACCTCTTCGCCACAGCCAAGAATGCGAGGATAGACCAACTACTGCTCTCCGATATCGGACCCGAGGGCAGTGTCGATAGACCGGTTTCTACTATATTGGAAGGGTCTAGAACATGTATGCTTTTCCTCCATTCAAGATACTGGGAGAGACTCTAAAGAAATTTGCAGAATCGGAGGCAGCAAGGATGACGCTGGTAGCCCCGTTCTGGCCCAGCACAAGTATGGTTCACAGAGGTACTGGAATGGTTAGTAGATCTTCCGAGAACATTACCACAGAGGATCGATCTGCTCAGACAACCCCACTCGAGAGGTATCACAAAAACCTCCCCGCTCTAGATCTGACTGGCTTCAGACTGTCAAAAGTTTGGTCAGAACGAGAGGCTTTTCTGCAAGAGTTGCAACGGCTATCGCAGCAGCAAGAGGCCTTCTACCCTTAGAGTCTACCAATCGAAGTGGACGTCTTTCGGCGATGGTGTAGGAACCATCACTTTTCCTCTTCCAGTAACCTCTGTGACCCAAATAGCAACTTCTTACTTTTCCTTAGGGAGAAAGTGGATTGGCGGTATCAACCATTAAAGGCTATCGTAGCGTGCTATCTGCAGTGTTTAGGCACAGAAACTTAAACATTTCAGAAGATAAGGACCTTCATGATCTAATAAGATCGTTTGAAACATCCAGAAGGTTTCTCCAGGGTTCCGAGTTGGAATCTGGATGTAGTGCTACGTTACCTGAGGTCCAAGTAAGTTCGAACCGCCTCAGTCTGCCTCGTTTAGAGACCTCACGAAGAGACAATTTTTCTCATGGCATTGGCTTCCGCAAAGAGGGTTAGTGAACTCCATGCACTAGAATGAAAATGTGGGATTCAGAGGAGATGCAGCTATCTGTTTCGTTCGCTTCCTTCGTTCTTAGCCAAGAACGAGAACCCCTCAAATCCTTGGCATAGGAGCTTTGCAGTACAAGGCTTGTCTGCATTAGTAGGCGAGGAAGCAGAGAGGTCGCTTTGCCCAGTACGAAGTTTAAAATTCTATCTACAGAGAAAGAAAAAACTTAAGGGCAATGATGTCAACCTTTGGTGCTCTGTAAGAGATCCAAGGAGGACTCTTTCGAAGAATGCGCTTTCTTTCTTTTACTCATAAGCCTGGTGAATAAGCGCATTGCGATATGGTGATGAAAGTCAATTCAAAAGTTCTTAAGGTCAAAGCTCATGAGGTAAGAGCTATTGCCACGTCATTGACTTTTAACAAAAACATATCCCTGAGTAATATTATGAAGGCACATTCTGGCGTTGCAACTCAGTCTTTGCAAACCACTATCTGAGAGACGTCAAAATTACGTATAAAGTGCTTCGGGTTAGGCCCGTACGTATCGGCGGATTCGGTGCTGGGGCAGGGAGCTGAGACATATCCTAGTAGTATATATTTTTTCCCCTTGTTAAGTTGTAAGTTTTTGGTTGTTTGAAAGAACATGCGGGTAGGCATGTTTTTCATTTCGTAGTCTAACAATGATTAGATTGGTTAGGTGATCGGTTTTATGTTTGAGCTCCTTGCAATGATAGTGGTTAGGTTCTGTCATATAAGTGGGCGAATCCCCGTTGACAGATCCTGCTCGGATTCTATCAAGTAAGCGGATAACCAAATCCCTTTGATAGACCCAAAGATCTGTCAGCTGTAGGTCACGCCCTCGCTGAAGCTCTTAAGGCAACGCAGACTCATAGACAGTAACTACGAAGTCTTCTGCCTAAACAGGTAAGAACCAAGGTTGTATTTACATCCTACAACTAGTGTTGTTTCCCCTTTTTTCCATATCTATATTGCTGTCTCTTTCCCTCCACCAAGGGTGTCAATCAGCTAAGTATATATCTGACAGGAAAGTTCATGTACAAAAATGTTATTGTTAGTATACAATAAGGTTTTGTACATACTTACCTGGCAGATATATACGATTGATGGCCCGCCCAGCCTCCCCTCAGGAGACCGGTGGAAGGAAAAATTCTGGCTGGAAAGGGAGATTGGTTCTTACAGCCGCCACCCAGCGGCGGGTAAGGTAGATCACCTGACCTACCTGTCGCGTGTGCCGCGTTTTTGAATTCTGTCGTGACGTCAGAGACGTATAGCTAAGTATATATCTGCCAGGTAAGTAATGTACAAAACCTTATTGTATACTAACAATAACATTTTTGTGAGATTGCTGTATATTTGCTTATGATAGAATTTCCAAATAGCACTTTTATTGGCTGTTGTCCGAAAAACTTGGTAGCTAAGCTGTATATTTTATAGTGGAGATTCGTCTGGTTAACCAACCAAGGAAAAGGAACACTTGAAATTATTTTGACATGATTTTCAAATAAATTAAGTTAGCTCTACAAGATTTTCTTATTTGATTATTTTTTTGTACATGCAACTTCCCCGGCGATATATACTTAGCTATAGTCCTCTGACGTCCCGACAGCAAGAATTCAAAACTCGCGGCACACGCGACAGGTAGGTCAGGTGACCACCCCACTCCTGCCGCTGGAGGGGTGGCGGGAATAGGAACCATTCCTGTTTTCTAACCAGAATTTTTCTGTCGCCGGTAACAACAACACCGTTGTTGGTACCTCCTGCTTTGGAATTCTTTTCTCGTTGGCCGAGGATTATCTGTTTGACCTTTGGTGATGTATATTGATTTTTGTTTCTTTGGCATACGCTTATCGTGGACCGTTTTTTTGATTTTGGTTTGGATTCTCTTTAAAATGTCTGACTTGGTACCTGTATTTAGAGTGTGTACGAAAGAGGAATGTAAGGTGAGGCTACCGAAAGCTACGGTGGATCCTCACACGTCTGTAAAAAATGTAGGGGGAATGATTGTTCTGCAATTAATACCTGTCTGGAATGTGAGTTTAACGGAAGTGGAATGGAAGACCTTGGCTTCTTATGTAAGGAAACTTGAGAAAGATAGAGTTAGGAGAGCTTCCATCAGAAGTTCAAGTAGATCCTGCTCTATTGAGCAGGAAGTAGCTCCTAACTCTTCTGTTAATTCACCGCCTCATAGTTTGGTTTCAGCCCCTTCCCCCAGCAGCGAACCTGTGGATGCGTCCACGGAAATGGCTGCAATGAGAGCCTCAATTATCAACTTAAAATCGCAACTGCAAGCGATGAAGGAGACAGGTAAGCGCAGTGACGTGTGCAGTGATTTGTGCAGTGTCCCACCAGTGAAGTGGAGGGGCGTCTGACCGACTCCGCATTGCTCCTAGGCCTAGACCTCTTTTCAGACTCCCATGACCAAGGGAGGAGGAATGTCGAAAGCCGCAAGGGGGATGTAGAGTATTCCCAACGGTCAAGCGTCCCTTTCGGCGGAGATCCTGTAGCCGCTTCCTAGGCTGCCAAGGACAGCTATTGCAAAAGCGTCCTCAGGAAGTGCTTTTCTGACTCGGACTCTTCGTCCCCAAGAAGAGGATGGTGGGCTTCTACCTCTAAGTCGTGCCCTCTTAAGAGAACCTGGAAAATGCCAGCAAGGAATTGTTGCATTCCAGTCCTGAACCTTTTCTGGAGTATTCTCCTGCTCGTAAGAAGAGAGCTACGAGATCTCCTACTCTCTCCGGAAGGTTTGGCTCACAAGACGAAGGAAGTTTTGGTAGGACTCCAGCAGCAGTTGTCCGCCTTAGTAGGAGTTCTTTCAGAAGGCTCTTCTAGGAAGAAAGACGTTTCTCTTCCCATCAAGAGTTCTGTTAGGAGAGCCTCAGAGAGTAGGCGTCCTGGCGCCAGCAGACGCTCCTCGCCTGAAAGGTTTTTCGTCCCCAGCGAAACCTTCTTCAGTCAGTTATGACAAGACTCGTATGTCCTCTCCTTCTAAGCTCGTTGAGCGGAAACTCCCGGCGAGCAAGAGTTCTCCCAGGAAGTTTTTCTAGAGGCAATTACGCCTCTCATGACAAGTACCGGAGAGCCTGAGAGCCTCCTTCAACCTGATTTTTTCGCGGATGTCTCGTGAGAGAATTCGTTCGGCTAAGAGCTCCGGGAGAGAAGAGAGACCCTCTCTTTTCAGAGCTCCGCAAGAAGGAAGGAGTGTTCGTTCATCTAGACAATTCTCGAAGGAACAACCCTCTCCCTCCGGCAAGGGCCCAGAATCAGGAGTCCCGTAGGATCTTATAGATATCCTTCTAAGGACGCAAGAGTCTCGCCGAGTAGGCTCCATGATTTTGACAAGTGCTCTTCGCCTCCCAGGAGGTCTAGGATAGAATCAAGCGCCTCTCTGACTGGACCAAACAAAGATAAAAAGGAGCTTTTCTCCTGCTAGACGCGGTTACCAGGACGCAAGTGCCTCTTCTACTGGACGACGGGAACAAAGGGTTCTCCTTTCCCCTCGCAGACGCATTTCGCCTTCTATGCGTCATCAACAGGACGCAAGCGCCTCTCCTTCTTGGCCAGAGGCGCCCTCACCAGGACGCAAGCGCCTCTCCTTCTCGGCCCAGGCGCACTCACCAGGATGCAAGCGCCTCTCCTTCTTGGCGCCAGGAACAGGATGTTCTCCTTTCTCCTCGCAGGCGCTCTTCGCCTCACAGGCGTCTTATTCAGGACGCAAGCGCCTCTCCTAGCAGGCGCAAGGAGCAGATCAGAAGCCCGAGTATAGATAGGATTCGCGAGAGGAAAGGCTTCTTTCTCCGGAAATAGTGAGGGATATTTCGAGGACCTTATCGGAAAAAGCTACACAGGACCTGTTGGCCCAGTCAGCTAAAAGACTAAAAACCTGCTGTTCAGGTATCGAAGAAGAGAAAGTTCCCTTCCAGCAGCCCTTTCGGGAAGGTCTGTCCCTAGATTCCTCTCTCAGAAGTAGACGATCGGAGAAGAGAGGAAGGTCTTCTCGAAGGCCGTGTTCGTCAAGGCCCAATGAGACTGCGGTCCTCCAGACAAAAGTGGGTGCCAGGCTTCTAAACTTTTACGAGACTTGGGCACAGAAAGGTGCCGATGCCTGGTCCCTGTCCATCCTAAAGAAAGGATATTTAATCCCCTTCAGGGAAAAACCTCCCTTGACTACAACTCCAAGGGAGTTGACAGCAAACTACAAGGACTCTGTCAAGAAACAAGCCCTTCTACATCTCGTGGAGCAGATGCTTTACAAGGAAGCCATAGAGGAAGTAAAAGATCTCTCTTCTCAGGGGTTTTACAATCGCCTGTTCTTGGTTCCGAAAAGTTCAGGAGGTTGGAGGCCAGTTCTGGACGTGAGCGCCCTGAACGTTGTTCGTAGCAAAGAGGAAGTTCACAATGGAGACGACATCCTCGGTTTTTAGCAGCCCTCGTCCAGGGGACTGGATGGTATCCCTGGACCTGCAAGGATGCGTATTTCCACGTGCCAATACACCGTCTTCCAGGAAATACCTCAGGTTTATGACTCAAGGAAGAGTATTTCAATTTCGGGCCCTATGCTTCGGACTCTCAACAGCCCCTCAAGTATTCACAGGACTGATGAAAAATGTGGCTCACTGGCTTCATCTCGAAGGGATTCGAATATCCTTGTATCTAGACGACTGGCTGATACGAGCACAGTCGCGAGTCAGATGTCTGGAGGACTTAAATCTGACACTGAAGTTAACACAGTCCTTGGGACTGTTGGTAAACCTCGAGAAATCCCAGATGATTCCCCAGCAGAACATTGTTTATCTGGGATTCGGATGGATTCTCGGGGTTTTCATGTATTTCCATCACAGGAAAGACAGAACCGCTGCTTGGAAAAAGTAGCAACCTTCCTAGAGAAAGAACAATGTTCCGCGAGGGAATGGATGAGTCTTCTGGGGACCCTTTCCTCGTTGGAACAGTTCATTTCTCTAGAAGGCTTCACCTAAGGCCTTTACAGTTCTACCTAAGAGAACATTTGGATCGAGATCTCAAAATCTGTCCGATTCCTTCCAGATTACGAAGGAAATAAAGGAGGACCTTCTTTGGTGGAGGAATCCGTGCAGGCTCAACGAAGGAGTATCCCTTCACGTTCCGAACCCTCGGCTAGTGTTATTTTCAGACGCCTCAGATGCGGGATGGGGAGCCAGCCACTCTAGGGACGAGAGAAGTGTCAGGCACCTGGAGGGGAGAACAGGTGTCCTGGCACTCAATTTGAAGGAATTGACAGCGATTCACTGTCTCTCATACACTTCGAGGCTCAGATCTCAGGTTCAGTCCTACAGATCAATTCGGACAACACAACGCCTTAGCTTACATCAGAAGCAAGGAGGGACACACTTGTTCTCCTTTACAAAAAGGCAAGAGAACTACTGCTTTGGGCAGAAGAGAGAAGAATCACTCTCCTGACAAGATTCATTCAGGGGAGAAAAATGTAAGAGCCGACCTTCTGAGCAGGAGAGACCAAGTACTGCCTACAGAATGGACGTTGCATCAGGAAGTATGCAACAAACTAGGGAACCTCTGGGGGAGACCAAATATAGATCTTTTTGCCACCCATTGGAACAACAGGCTGGAAAATTACTGCCCCCCGATCGCCGATCCAAGGGCGATTTCTGTGGACAGCCTTCTCCTCGATTGGTCCGGAATAGACGGGTATGCTTTTCCTCCGTTCAAGATCGTATCGGAAGTATAAGGAAGTTTGCATCAGCAGAGGGAACCAAACTGACCCTCTTAGCCCCGTTCTGGCCAGCGCAAAACTGGTTCACAGAGGTACTGGGATGGATAGTAGACTTTCCGAGATCTCTCCCAAACAGGAGCGATCTTCTCAGACAACCCCACTTCGACAGGTATCACAAAAACCTGCCCGCTCTCGCTCTAACTACGCCTTCAGACTATCGAAGGACTTGTCAGAACGAGAGGCTTTTTCTCGAGAAGTTGCGAAAGCTATCGCAAGAGCAAGGAGGACCATCTACTATTCGAGTCTACCAGTCGAAGTGGGATGTGTTTTCGCAGATGGTGTAGAGCTCAGAAGATATCCTCTTCCAGTACCTCTGTGACAGATATAGCTGATTTCCTCCTTTACTTGAGGAAAAAATGTAGTCTAGCAGTATCTACAATTAAGGGCTATAAAAGTATGCTTTCGTCAGTCTTCAGGCATAGAGGCCTTAACATTGCAGAAAGACAAGATTTACATGATCTGATTAGATCTTTCGAGACGTCGAAGACGGAAGAAGTATTAGAGCACCTACTTGGAACCTGGATGTGGTCCTAAAGTACTTGATGACCCCCAAAATTCGAACCTCCCCGTAAGGCTACGTTCAGAGATCTAACAAGGAAGTCGTTATTCCTGGTCGCGCTAGCCTCAGCAAAAAGGGTAAGCGAACTACAAGCCTTAGAGCATAATGTTGGCTTCAGGAACGACTCAGCGTTTTGTTCCTCAAACTGATGTTTCTGGCGAAGAATGAAAAACCCTTCGAAGCCTTGGCCTAGAACCTTCAAGGTAAAAGGACTTCGTCTCTAGTGGGTACAGAACAAGAAAGAGCTCTTTGCCCGGTGAGAAGCCTTAAGTTCTACTTAGAGAGAAAGAACGAAACTAAAGGGGAGTAAGGATAGTTTATGGTGCTCAGTTAGAGATCCCAGAGGACAGATCTCAAAAAATGCTCAGCGTTCTTCATCAGAGATGTAATCAAGGAAGCCCATTTAGCGTGTAAAGAAGAACAACTGGACCTCCTTAGAGTTAAAGCTCACGAGGTAAGAGCAGTCGCTACCTCTTTAGCATTCCACAAGAACTTGTCGATACAGACTCTAGTGGAGTCAACTTTTTGGAGATGCAATTCAGTCTTTGCATCCCATTACTTGAGAGATATTCAAGTGACGTACGATAAATGCTTTACTCTAGGAGCTTACGTATCTGCGGATTCGTTGCTGGATAGGGAGCTGAACCCAATCCTTTTTAGTTTTATTAGGTTAAGGTTTTTTAATGGTTTTTGGTGCGTTTTATTGGTCGATTGAAAGAGGGTGCAGGAATTAGCCCCTTTCATCGTAGTTTCTAACATGTTAGTGTGGTCAGTGGTCGGGATTTGGTCGTTATGCTCCTTGTAGTGCTTAGTTACCTAAAGCTCTATCATGTAAGAGGGTTAGCCCCCGTTGGTATGATACAGGTCAAGGTTCTGCCATGTAAGTGGGTCAGCCCCCATTGGTACGATCCAAGAAAAGGCTCTGCCATGTAAGCGGGTAAGCCCCCATTGGCATGATCCGAAAGGATTATCAGTCACAGGTCTCATCCTCTCTGAAACTCTGATGGCAAGCAGACTCATAGACAGTATCAATGAAGTCTTCTTCCATATCAGGTAGGAACCAAGGTTGTGTTTTTTTAATATACCTACAACGTATGTTGTTTCCCAGTTTTTTATATTCATTAATATTTAGTATGTAACTGTCTCTTGCCCTCCACCAAGGGTGTCAATCAGCTAAGTATATATCTGCCGGGGAAGTTCCATGTACAAAAATGATATTGTTAGTATACATAAAGTTTTGTACATACTTACCCGGCAGATATATACGATTAATGGCCCGCCCAGCCTCCCCTCAGGAGACAGGTGGAAGAGAAAAATTCTGGTTAGAAAACGGGAATGGTTCCTATTCCCGCCACCCAGCGGCGGGAGTGGGGTGGTCACCTGACTACCTGTCGCCTGTGCCGCGAGTTTTGAATTCTGTCGGGACGTCAGAGACTATAGCTAAGTATATATCTGCCGGGTAAGTATGTACAAAACTTTATTGTATACTAACAATATCATTTCTTTCAGGATCCTATAACTGTCGGGTTGGTTGGGCTACAGATAAAGAGCCTAGGATTGTATTTCGTAATTGCTACGCCAAACATAGGAAAGATCGGGGGAAAAAGACAGCTGCAGTAAGTTGCTCATTTAAGACTGATTATATATGCGTATTTAGTTATTTTTCTCTTGTTGGTGTTTTATAGTTACTAAATGGATTTTATAGTTGAATGGACAACACAGTTGTGGTTCTTGATGTCGTAGATATTTCTCAAATTGAGAGAGTTTAGGGATGAGAAATATAGAAAATTTTAAGGTTTCAACATTTATTTTTGAGGTAATGAAAATGCTTGATTGAATTTCCTGCAGTGCTTTGGCAATATGTCCTTTAATTTGCAAAGAGGAGCTTTTCAAGGTCGAGGATATACAGCTTTATTGCCAAAGCCAAACTAAGTACAGGCTCTGTGTAAGTTCACTGTTATTTATAAGATGAAGAACTTTTTATGTGATTTTGTAGCAAAAGTAGCTAAAGAAATATTAGTTTATTTTCTGGGCTCAGCTCGTGTCGCGTTGCTTGCGAAATATCCTTTAATCTATTATTTCTAGGGAGGGTAAATGTACTAACACATACCAGAGAATAAATAAAATAAAGAAAAAGGTCAGTATGACTGATCTCGCTCACCTCTAGGAGGGTGTCGGTATGAACACTAGGCGATGAGACCACTACCACGAGCCAAATGCCAATAGAAATCTCCCACTACAAAACCCTCCAAGAGGAGCCGTCCCACAAAGGGAGCAGCTCGTACTACTACTACACCATCCCATGCTTGCGACTGCTGCGCCTCTAGTGGCCATCCTTTTCGTTAGCTCGCACGAATCTCAAGTGCTATTTTTCTCTCTGTGTATTTTGTGCCCTTTCTTCGGATTTTTCGATAATGGAGCGTGCAGCTATTGCAGCAGCTAAGTTAAGTACTCAGTATTTACGGTTAAGCGAGTTTTTTCCGTCCCCGAGACGGTATTTGCCGTTTTTTAGTATAGATACGTTCTCGGGGGCTGGAAGCATGGCAGCATGGTCCTGCCGCATGTTGGGTTCGTTCTTGGTCTCCCATACCTAGAACATCCCTTATTATTTTACGCTCTATTTTGATTATCCGCGTTATTACGTCTACTCAAGTTGTTATACATGTATGTATTTCACCTTATGTAGGCTTTTTCTATCCAGACCCTAGTCCAGGTTCTTAGTATCGGCCCCTGACTAGCTTTGAGTGGTAGACTTGCCTTCGGGCTAGTCGCACACTCCTGGATTTTTTCTCCTGCTATTTTACCTTCTTTCTTTCATTTTTATTATATATTATATTTTTTATGTTTTGTTATTGTTAGGTTAGTTGGCGTCTGGCTTAGCCTAGGTCCTGGCTCGTAGAGCCTAGTCTACCGTTGATCAGTTCGGTCGCTTCCTCATAGCTTCTCTCTGATCAGTTGGTTTTTCGCCCTATGGGCCTATATGCACCTACCGCTTTTCAGTTCTGGTTGCTTCCCGATAGCTTCTCTCTGATCAGTTTGGTTGGCCTAGGCTTGTTACCGTTTCTTAGTTTACCGCCTCGTGGTCACTACGTGATCACGAGTCAGCCAGGCGCCTGCCAGTCCCCCTTCCCCCTCTCCCGCTCTCCCATAGAGTCGGGCGGGGGTGGGTCGGTCTGTCCTTGCTCGCCCAGCATGCCCGAGCCTGCCTCCCCTTCCCTCCTACCGGAGGGGGCCTGGGAGTCCCGACAGTCCCCTGACTGGTTCCGACCTCTCCGCTTCTCGGCTCGGCCGGGTGGTACGTTTTGTGGGGGGCTCTGGCCTTCCCCCCCTCCGTTACTTCCTTGTCGCTCCGGGTTAGCGCGAGTCTGTATGTCATCTCGCCCTTCCCTCCTTACTAGAGCTCCTCCCTATCGGAGTCCTGATATCCAGCGGAAGGGTATAGTCCACCATAGTTGGACCGGAGCATACAATAGGTCTTTACTAACCGTACCGTATTGCTGAGTTACTACACTCCGCTTCACTGGACCTAGTCCGGTTACTTGCATGTAGGTTTAAGTTATCTTTAAGTTTATCTTAAGTTTCTTAAACCATCCCCACCCCTCCCTTAGTATTTACCCGGATCTCTCCGGGATTATAGCCTATTCAGGCAATGCAAGGGAGGGGTTATGCCCAAATTTTTTCCGAGCTCCGCCACGTAACGGAGTTCTTTTGTCCTTAGTCTGTAAGTGTTACCCCTTTAAGATACTCATGTGTCCTTCCCACTTACAGGCCACCAACTGTGAGCATCCGGGATGTTTCCGCTACACTTCAGGACCCCTGTGGACACGAAGTTTGCCGGTCCCATGCTCCATGCGCGACTCCGCACGGGGTACATCCAGGTCTGGTACCATGAGACGTGTACCATATGTACGATCTGGTGAGCCAGCTTTTGGAAGGCGTAAGTATTCCATCTCCGCATGCCGCTCCGCTTCTTTTAGTTCTTAAGTTTTCATCATTACTTTAACTTAAGGCATCTAGTTTAAGTTATATCCTAAGTTTTAGTTTTAAGTGGTTCTTAAATCTAAAATATATCCTCTCTTACAGGCTCCGGCAGTAAGAGATACGGCATTGGCTACCCTGCGGGCCTGGGTCGGAGGTTTTGGCAAGAACGCCGCCAAGGGTCAGCCCTACATACTGGAGAAGCGTTTAGCTTTGTTAATCTTCCCCGGAGGCAAGGCGACTGGGTACGTCGACCCGGTAGAGGCGGACCCCTCTATTGCCTTTATCCAACAACAGCTGGCGGCCTCCTTGACTGAACAAGACCAGGATATCTCCACGGATGTCGCAACCCTGGATATGAAATGTTGAACCTATGGTAGGTATAGACGACCTGTTTGGTCGAGGTAAGTAATGCAGGTACCCAAGGGTCCCCCTTGGGAGTGACTGTTTCTTCTACCTGCAACTTCACCATCCTTCCCAGGCTTTACCGGTGATGAGTTATATACTCCTCCAGAGGCTTCGGTTAGGCCTAAGATCAAGTCTAAGCATATGACCTTGACTAAGACGTCATCGTCCTCGAAGAAGACGTCCTCGTCTTCTTCTTCGCGTAAGTCTCCGGCTCGTAATCCCGGCCCAGACAGGTCTAAAGGGTCTAGCTCCGGCTCAAAGTCCTCAAAGAGTAAGCCTAAGGAGAAATCCCGCACCCCGGCAGTATCACCAGTTCCACTACCTTTGGTGCCTATTCAGAGTCTCCCCTCCACCTCCGCAGCAGCTCCGCTCTGGACACCAATGCTGGCCTGTGGCAACAGGTGGGCGACTTGGTAGGCTCCCTTAAGACGAGTATGGAACATATGATATCTCGCCTGTCCGGATAGGATAAACTTCTCAGGATACTATTATAGCCGGCCTAAGAGAAGCCCCTCTTGCCTCTCCCTCAACCTCTAACACTAGTGGATCTCAGCTTCCCCCGTATGACTCGCTGCCCGCTTTCTCCATGAACAATCCTTGGAGAGTAGCGTCATATGCTCCCTTCCAAGATGGTCTCATCTCCGTACCGGAGTTTGGAACTCGAAGAATAGAGGACTTCGAGTTCTACCCGGAAGGCCTACAGCCTCCCTTCATAGGCTACGCTAGGCTCACGCCTTCGGCTATGGTTAGAGATGACAGGGTACCAAAGGAGACAGTCCTCTATTCTCGGGACCAGGCCCAACGAGAATGGCTTAGATGTCTAGACGACATGGACTGTTCGAATACCAAGATCCAACCATTCAAAAGTCCCTTTACCATTTTCACGATGGACGAAGGTACCCCGCTCCCTTTCCTTACCAAGATAGCGAGGGTCGACCATCTCAGCAGCTCAGAAACAACCCATGCCTCAGCTGAAAGAAGCAGACCCCACTTCTCCGTTGCTCCCGTCAATTGGAGAATTATGGGAGGACTTGCCTAACACTTTCACAGCTGGCAAACTCAAACCTGACTGTGCTATGGAGCAGTTTGGTGAAAAGCTGCCCAGGCTCCCTGATAGTCTTATTCAAGCGGAGTTTGACTCGAAAACAAGACTAGCCAGGTCAATCAACCTGATGGCTATGTCTGAGGTAGCAACCATGGCTTATGGTTCAGAACCAATTTTTAAGCTTATGACCAAGCCGTGACTCAAACGGTGCAGTCAGACATGTTCGAGTTTGCCACTGCTAGAACAAATTGCAGAAAGCATGTATTGCTAGAGGCAACCATTCGGCATGAACCGAATAGGTTACTTTCTTCTAACATCTGGGGCGCAGATCTCTTCCCAGAGGCTATGGTAAAGGAAGTACAAGCAGAGGCTACGAGGTTGAACCAAAGCCTTAAGGACCGTTGGGGTCTTACGGCTAGGAGAAGGCAGACTTGACACCAAAAGGTAAGGGACAAAGGAAGCCTAGACGTTTCCAACCTTACCAAAAGAAGCAGCCGCGCTCCCTCAACAAGTTCCTACAGTGCCGTTAGTGCAGACAGCTCAGCCCTCCACGTCTAAAGGTCAATCACAGCCTATTTATGTGATATCCCCTCAGCCTCAACCCTCCACCTCATACGCCATCTCTCCAGCTTACAATCCAGCCTTCGAGAGTCAAGCTTCTCAGAAGTATGACCGCTCGAACAAGGGAGGCAGAGGTAAGCGTCCTTTCGTGGAGAGGATCGGGAGGCCCCTTCAATAGGGGAAGCACTTCAGAGGAGGTCGAGGGGGTTACCAGAACCAATGAGGAACTTCAGGTAGGAGGGAGGCTGTTTCACTTTCGCCACCGGTGGAACTTCAGCCAGTGGGCTCAGAGCATAGTGTCAAAAGGGCTGGGTTGGAGCTGGTTGACGAACCCACCTCCAGCCAGACCTTTCCGTCAACTTCCTTCCAAGGAATTGACAGAGTACGCAGAGGACCTCCTTCAGAAAGGAGCTATAGTCAAAGTCAAGAGATTAAAATTTCAAGGTCGCTTGTTCAGCGTCCCAAAGAAAGGCTCAAACAAAAGAAGGTAATCTTAGACTTGTCCCGCTTAAACTTAGCCATCCGCTGCGACAAGTTCAAGATGCTCACGATCTCACAGGTGCGGACCTTACTTCCCGTGGGGCCGTCACCACCTCTATCGATCTTACAGACGCCTACTATCATATCCCTATTGCAAGACACTTCCGTCCGTTTCTGGATTCAAGATAGGAGACCAGACGTTCTCCTTCAAGGTAGTCCCGTTCGGGCTCAACGTGGCACCCAGGGTGTTCACGAAGCTAGCGGAAGTAGTAGTGCAACAGCTCAGAGCTCAAGGGATTATGGTAGTAGCGTATCTCGACGATTGGTTGATCTGGGCCCCATCAGTCGAAGAATGCAACAAGGCCCACACTGAAAAGTGATCCAATTCCTAGAATATCTAGGATTCAAGATAAACAGATCCAAGTCCAGACTCACCCCAGAGTCAAACTTCAGTGGCTAGGCATTCAATGGAATCTATCCTCACACACTCTGTCGATTCCATCCACCAAAAGGAAAGAAATAGCGAAGTCAGTCAAGCAATTTCTAAGTCACAAACTAGCATCGAGGAGAGCTCAGGAAAGAATCCTCGGCTCTCTCCAGTTTGCTTCAGTAACGAACATCTTAATGAAAGCCAAACTGAAAGATCTAACCAGGATCTGGCGCTCTCGCAGAAATGTCAGGTCCAGGGACAAGCTATCCTCAGTACCTCTGATTCTAAAGAACCGGCTTCGGCCGTGGGCAAAGTCAAGAATCTGTCAGTGTCAGTCCCTCTTCAGTTCCCTCCACCAGGGATTACCATCCACACAGACGCGTCCCTTAAGCGGCTGGGGAGGGTACTCCCAGGTCAAAAGGTGCAAGGAATTTGGTCACCCCCCCCCCCCCAGTTCCGTCAGTTCCATATAAAACGTACTGGAGGCAATGGCAGTCTTCTTGACTCTGAAAAGATTACGCCACCAAGGTACTCCCACTAAAGCTAGTCTTGGACAGCGCAGTGGTAGTACATTGCATAAACAGAGGAGGCCTCCAAGTCACGTCATCTAAATCACGTCATGATAGCCATATTCTCCCTGGCAGACAAATTCAGTGGCATCTTTCCTCCACCCACACTAGCTGGAGTAAGAAACGTCATAGCAGACGCCCTATCCGATCAGTACCCCTAGAGTCGGAATGGTCTCTAGACGAGAGTTCGTTCCAATGGATCCTTCAAGAGTCCCAGGGCTACAGGTGGATCTCTTCGCATCACAAGCGAACCACAAACTACCGTGTTATGTTAGCCCCCAACCTGGACCCTCTGGCTTAACGCCGACGGACGCCCTGGCTCTGGACTGGAACAACTGGGAGAAGATTTACGTCTTCCCTCCAGTGAATCTCCTTATGAAGGTCTTAGACAAACTCAGGACATTCAGGGGTCAAGTGGCTCTAGTAGCCCAGACTGGCCGAGAGCAATTGGTACCCCCTGATCCTGGAACTGGGTCTTCGTCCCTTCGGATCCCCAGTCCCAGCTCTCCCAGTCAGTACAAACGAAGACTGTGTTCGCTTCCTCAGGGATTCTCAAACCCTAACTTTATGGATTTCATGAAGTTTGCGGCAAAAAGAGATGCGAATATTGACCCTCAGAATATTCTTTTCCTGGAATCCGATAAAAGGGATTCAACTTTGAGGCAGTATGATGCTGCCGTCAAAAAGTTAGCAATCTTCCTGAGAGAGTCAGATATCAGAATCATGACAGTTAATTCTGCTATATCCTTTTTCAGATCTTTATTTGAAAAGGGTTTAGCAGCTAGCACGATTACGACAAACAAGTCAGCATTGAAAAAGATATTTCAATTTGGATTTAACATAGACTTGACAGATACCTATTTCTCGTCTATTCCTAAAGCATGTGCTAGACTTAGGCCCTCTGTCAGGCCTACGTCAGTTTCATGGTTCTTAAACGATGTTCTAAAACTGGCTTCCGAAACCGATAATGACACATGCTCGTTTATGATGCTCCTAAGAAAAACTCTGTTTTTATTAAGCCTAGCTTCAGGAGCAAGTATTTCAGAACTGTCGGCTTTATCCAGAGATCCGGATCATATTCAATTCCTTCCCACGGGGGAAGTGCTACTTTCTCCGGAACGTAGCTTTTTAGCAAAGAATGAAGATCCTTTGATGAGGTGGGAACCTTGGAAGGTACTACCCCTTCCACAAGATGTTTCCCTTTGTCCGGTTTCAACCTTACGAGCCTTTCTATCCAGGACCTCCTCTTCCTCATCGGGCCCCTCTTTAGGAGAAGGAAAAAGGTGGTACTTTATCCACTAAAGGCATCAGGCAACAAATCCTGTACTTTATCAAACAAGCCAATCCTGACTCCTTTCCAAAAGCACATGATGTCAGGGCAGTTAGCCACCTCAATTAATTACTTCCAACATATGAATTTTGCTGATTTAAGAAGATATACCGGATGGAAATCGCCGACAGTGTTCAAACGTCACTACCTTAAGTCCTTGGAAGCTCTGAAATTCCCAGCAGTAGCAGCGGGTAACATAGTTTCCCCTGACTCTAGCTAGATTATAGTAGAAGATTCAGTCCTCCTTTCTACTGCCTCACCCAACAGTTCGTCTATTCCTGCCTTGTTCATTAACATTTACCTTGTGTTTTAGCTGCTTTATGATTGTATAAGTGCCCCTTTTTTGTTCTGGTTTAGGGACACTCACATCTGATTACCATACTGATCTCATAGATGTTATCCCCTTTTTTTTTTGGTGCTAGGGGATACATCATAATGCAATGGTTACGGGTTTTGTGTTATATTAAGTCATATACATTCCTAAGATATTTTATTTTATCATTGATCAAATATTTATGTAAATTTATACTAATTGCTATTCTATTTTTTGATACATGTTGTTACACAGATTTATTGTGATAGGTAATCATTGTACCTATTTGTATATAGTAAATAAATCCTTATATTATTAACATAATTAGATTTAAGGGTAATTTAAGAACATAATTCTGATTTTGCTTTACTGTGTACTTGTATCTTTTTAGCAATTATATTCATTCTTTTATTTTGATCTTTCATTTGAGACCTATTTTGTTTTATTATATTTTATTTTACTTTGTTTACAATCTTGTGCTGTTTTCTCTGGTACGATTTCGCGCAAGCGACACGAGCTGAGCCCAGAAAAAGGATTTTGACGTAAGGAAAAATCTATTTCTGGGCGATTGGCTCGTGTCGCCAGCGAAATACCCCCCTACCCCATCCCTTCGCTCAAGATTGTCTGCTAACTTCAGGATGGCCACATAGGCGCAGCAGTCGCAAGCATGGGATGGTGTAGTAGTAGTACGAGCTGCTCCCTTTGTGGGACGGCTCCCCTCTTGGAGGGTTTTGTAGTGGGAGATTTCTTTATTGGCATTTGGCTCGTGGTAGTGGCTCTCACTCGCCTAGTGTTCATACCGGACACCCTCCCTAGAGGGTGAGCGAGTCAGTCATACTGACCTTTTTTCTTTATTTTATTTATTCTCTGGTATGTGTTTAGTACATTTACCCTAGAAATAATAGATTAAAGGATATTTCGCTGGCGACACGAGCCAATCGCCCAGAAATAGATTTTTCCTTACGAAAAAGTCAAAATCCTTTAATTAAGACACTTAAGAATTTTAACTTTTTATCAGTATAGTGAAGTACTACTTTATGAAGTTAAAATGACATCAGGGATGAGTACTTTTTTTATATATTAATGTACTGAAAATGTTTAGGACTATTATATGCATTTTGTATTAAATGAAGGTTTTTATCTTGTTTTGTGTTTCTATTTTATATTTCTAATGAAGGACTTTTAAATCATTTTAGCTGGAGAATTGCTGTCTTGTATTTGAAATGTTAGTGAATGAGTTAACGACACAATTTTATTGTCACAGAATCATTCTTGTAAGTACTACTGTACCATCAATATTTAAAGTTTTACATTGAGATACAGTTGCCTAGATGCTTTGAAAGAATTTTTCAAGTCTTGTTTACTTCCTTGCAGGAAACAGAGATACTTGTGGCCAATGATATAAACAATATTGAAGCTGTAAGATTTCAGTTAAAATCACCTCACGATGAGAATGTTATAACTCATTTTGAGGCTCAGGAGACGATGTTTGACTACACATTTTCACACCTTGGAATTTGCACATCACAAGTAGCACACCCTGTTATTCTCACAGAGGCATTCTGCAATCCCAATTATTCTAGACAGTGTAAGTATAATTTTAGTATTTTCTTTGTGTGTTCAAGAGACAGAGATGGATGGGAAAATATATACGAGAGAGAGGTAAAATTCATATAGGAAGTACCAGGCTGGAATGCTGAAGGAAGGTATGGAAGAGGTAACATAATGTAGGTAGGGCTAAGAATGGTGAGGGAGCAAGTATGAGAGTATGTTGGGATAACCTGAGAGGTGGTGCACAACAGACATTTATATAGAGGAGTAATTGAGGCCTAATGCAACCCTTGGTGTTTTGCTTAGAGTGCAAAACTTAATTCATGGGGGAAAACGAAACACCACAAAAACACTTGAATTTAATACAAAAACAAAAGACAGAAGTTATTCCTGAACCTCGAAATACATATGTTAATGAAAACCAATCACCCTGAACTAATTATACAAAACAACAAGTGTACCCAATGAAGATAGTAAGGCAAAGATACATCCAAAAGGGGAAAGGGGTTCAGACAGGAGAAGGTATACGGAAAGCAAGAATAACCTAACAATCACAAACTAAATAACCTAACGGTGGTTTCCCTCCTCTGAAACACTGGAGTTATTGCCGTAATCTCCTTAATTACATATGAGTTTCTGTCCTCCGTAACACTGGAGTTATAACCGTGATCTTTATAAATACTTATACGTATGTCTCTGCGTCCAGAGACAAAAGTGAAGGGGCGAAGTGATGAAAGTATATAAATATATTTATGGTACTCGACAGGACCCATAAAGCAGCGATCCTACGTCCACGAGGATGATCCTCCAGAAAACTCGGGATGTCCAAATGAAACCAGTCAAAGATCGCCTGAATATTCCAAAAGATATCAGTCACTTATACCTTGGCAAAGTGAGAGCCCCTCGACATTTACTGAGCCGAGGGTGAAGCAGGATGAAGAGTAATCCTTCAAGAATAATAGTATGTCCAAGCAGGCGTTATGTATCAAATCCAGCAGTCACCAGGAGTAATAAGGCTCAGAGATCAACTGACTCTTTCAGTCGAAAAAATCTCCGACACCGCCACGGTGACAGCACCACTCACTCACAAATATATGAAAAGACAGAATGGTCATTAGGGGCAATTACCATACAGACAAACTACTGGGGAGGAGGAAAACTAACTAAATGGATAATAATACAGTTAATATACATAACAAAAACTAGAATAATAAAATAACTAAGAATAAAATATCACAACAAAGTGACAATAGTCAAAGGTAAACGAAACTAGGATTGTTTTTTAATGATTTTAGAAGGGCATTTAAATCAAATATGAAGTTGCTCAAACAGTACAGATTTTCACAGTCCATCTGCAAAAATCTTTAGAAACATTAGAACCTTTAAGGGGGCTGGCTGTTTTTTGAGCTTAGTATAACATTGGAAAAACCTAAGAATTTATATAGTCGTGTCAATAATTATTATATACATATTTATATCAGCACAATACTGCATATGATTTTCTGAAATATGTAAGTAGAGATAAAGTTTATGGAAAAATTGTCATCAGAATTTACTAATGGTACCTCCTTCTCATTGATAGTTAATCTCAGTAACATTGTGACACAAGTCTACGGTCAGGATTCTTCAACTTGAGAAGGCATCTCAAAACATAATTTGCATAACCTAAAACTGCTACTACACCATCATTTTTCAACCAGTTTTAATTAATATTACAGACATAATTTTAGTTAAGTGGGAAAAATGTAAGTTAGCCTCATCTTTTATTCTCTGAGTTACTTTGTGAAGTTTCTACTATATGCTTATATGTAGCAAAAGATGCTGTTCCAGTTGGAGTGGAGTGAAAAATAGTGTTCCACACAGTTATTGTAACTCATATATTGATTTTCTCTTGTTCCCTTTTGCTCTCCAAAGTATCTGTTGGTCAGTTAAAAATCGAGGTGTCCTCATCCTCAGATTGTTCTTCAGGGAATTTGGGTGGTCATGGCATTCTTCCCAATTAAAATCTAGTTTAAGCTTCATATTGGACCTTAGTATAAAAAATATCCTTTTGTTCATGAAACTTACCTGTCAGATATATACAGTAGACCCTTGACTCACGAACACAATCCGTTCCTAGACCTTGGTCGTGTTCCAAATTGTTCGTGACTCGGAGCTAATTTCCCCATAAGGTTTAATGGGAATAATATTAATTGGTTCTCGACCCCTACGAACCAATATATATTATGTATATTTTGCCTTATTTTACACAGATAATGTAAAAGTCAGTGTAAAAAACCTTAATATATCTAATAATATAATTTAAAATGGTAAACTAACAATATAAAAACGTTTGTAAAGTGAACACTTACTATGACTGGCGAGACTTCTGGCTTGACGGACAAGAGAAGAGGAGGGTGGTGGGTGGGGAGGAGGTTATTGTGCGGAAGGAGACCCTCCCCATCCAGGTCGGGGAGATCTCGTTCCCGGAGATTTCACTCTTCTAGGTTTTTTTGGTGAACGTTTAATCACAAACTTATCCAATGTCTGTTGCCTTTTCCTTCCTTGCATAACTTTTCTGAAATGGCTCATTAAATTTTCATTGAGCATATTCACGATCCTGTTCGTAACAATTTTGTCCGGATGATACAATTCAAGGAAGCACTGGACATCATTCCACTTTTATCACATCACTGCTGACATCTGTAACTTCCTCCCCAGCCTCCTCTTCGTCAGTTGATTGCTCCCGAGCAAGTTGCTCCTGCTGCTCTTTGTGGAGTTGAACAAGTTCGTCCGCAGTCAAATCTTCTGAATGTTCAGCGACCAATTCTTCAACATCTTCGTCGTTGACTTGTAGACCCATACTGTTGCCCATGGACACAATTTCTTGCACAATCTCTGCATCGAAGCCCTCAAAGTCACGGACAGTTACGCACTGGGGCCCAAGTTTCCGCCACGCAGAATTTAATGTGCGGTACGTAAACTTCAGTCCATGCGTTATCAATGAGGGTTAGCAGTGAAAAACATTAAAGTGCTTCTTCCAAAATTCTTTTAAGGTTAATTTTGTCTCTTCAGTTACACGGAAGCATCTGGAGAAGAGCGCCTTCGTATATAATTTCTTAAAATTGCTAATGACTTGTTGGTCCATGGGGCTGGAGAACAGAGGTCGTGTTGGGTGGAAGGAACTTGAACTGAATGAAGTCATGTTCACTGCAGTCAGCCAAGTACGAAGGGTGTGCCGGGGCATTATCCATGATCAGAAGGCACCGCAGGGGTAGCTTGTTCTCTGTTAGGTACTGACTCACGGTCGGCGCAAACACTTCATCAATCCACTCCATAAACAAGTTCCGTGTCACCCATGCTTTTGTATTGGCCCTCCACATTACAGGCAGTCTGGCCTTATTTACATTGTGCTGCTTAAAGGCACGCGGGTTATTTGAATGGTAGACAAGTAGCGGCTTTAGTTTCAAGTCGCCACTTGCGTTTGAGCATAACAAAAGCGTAAGCCTATCCTTCATTGGCTTGTGGCCTGAGAGCGCCTTCTCTTCTTGGGTGATAAATGTCCTGTTGGGCATCTTCTTCCAGAAGAGGCCCGTTTCATCACAATTGAAAATCTGTTGAGCGACGTATCCTTCGGCCTCCACGAACTCGGCAAACTCAGTCACGAATGCCTCAGCAGCAGCCATGTCTGCGCTAGCAGCCTCACCATGCCTAATTACAGAGTGAATTCCAGTTCTTTTCTTGAAGTTATCAAACACCCTTTACTAGCCTTAAAATCATCTGGCGTGGCACTAGTAGAAGGAGTTTCCTTCAGCAAACTCTGATACACTTGCCGAGCTTTCTCGCAGATGATCGGCTCGTTTACACTATCACCTGCCATCTGTTTCTCATGTACCCACTTCAAAATTATTTTTTCTGCCTCTTCGAGGGTTTGCGATCTCATCTTGGTTAGTACTGTCACTCCCTTCGCAACATTTGCTTCTTTAATGGCATCCTTGTTTTTCAAAATTGTCGAAATTGTCGACTTGGCCATCTTGTACTCACTTGCGATATCGGTCACGCGAACACCACGTTCAAACTTTTCTATAATTTCTTTCTTTTATTTCAATGGTTATCTTCCTCTGCACCCTCTTCTCACCATCACTCTTCACTTTCTTACTTTCACCACCACTCTTCACTTTCTTAGGGCCCATTATGAAGAAAATCACAAGTTTTAGCGCAAAAAATGCTAAGCGAATTGACGAACGTCTTGTACACAATGAGATGAGACAAAGAGCGATGCGTGGGTGACGCCGTGCGTGGGCGGCTGGAGGATGGCTGTTCCCATGGGCAAACTCAAACGCTCTCACGTGTGCTGGGCGATTTGCGCGCATTTTTCAAATGTTTGTGTCTAAAAATTAGTTTGTGAAACAAAGTGAATTGTTATTTTCCAGAAATTTCCAGCATTTTTCAAATGTTCATGTCTCAAAATTAGTTCATGACCCAAACAGAATTTTTATTTTCCGCATTTTTTTTTGTTCGTATCTCAAAGTTAGTTCGTAGGTCAAGGGTGAAATTTTACCTATAATTTTGGTCGGGGATCGAGTTGTACGTGGGTCAATGCGTTCGTGAGTCAAGGGTCTACTGTATATAGCTGTATTCTCCGACGTCCGACAGAATTTCAAAACTCCCGGCACACGCAGTGGGCGGCCAGGTGGTTAGTACCCATTCCCGCCGCTGGGAGGCGGATATCAGGAATCATTCCCATTTTCTATTCAGATTTTTCTCTGTCGCCGGTTGGTAAACAACTGTTTACAGACCTCCGCCTAGGATTTTGAAACTTCTTGTGCTAACTTGAGTATTCTGATTGACTTTTTGGTTTTGATTTGGCTTGTTGGCTTGGCATACGTGATAGTGGATTTGATTTGGATTTGGCTTTGACTTTTCTTTGATTACGATGTCTGGATCTAGCTCTGCTAGCTTCAGGGTGTGTAAGGTGCATGAATGTAAGGTGAGGTTGCCGAAAGCTTCAGTAGACCCTCATTCAGTGTGCTCGAAATGTCGTAGTCATGTATGTATGTTGAATGATAGATGCATCGAGTGTGAGCAATTGACTGAAATTGAATGGAAGGCATATGATTCTTACGTGAGAAAGCTTGAGCGTGATAGAATCAGGAGGTCTTCCTCTAGGAGTGCTTCTGTGAATAGAAGTCAAGGTAGAATTGTATCTCCATTAAATCCTCCTGTAGATGTAATTCAACCTAATCCTGTTGTATTGCCTCCGAACAATCAGGAAGTGTCTGCAGAAGGAAGCGTATTATTTACGATCATGGAGTCGATTCGCGCCTTGGAATCTAAAGTGATTGCTCTACAGTCAAATGTGAATTGTGATAAAAGTGTTAGTGCATCTAGTGTTGTGGAAGGGGGGTCAGATCGGTCCCATAATGCCTCTAGGCCTAGGCCCCTTGCCGGGACTCCCAGGCCTTAGGGAGAGGCAAGCGAAAGCCGAAGGAGGGTTACGGGATCTAATGACCGGTCATGACGTCCCTTCGGCAGAAACTGAGGACGAATCTCAGGCTGCCGGTGTTCGTGCACGGGCACGGATACTTAAAGAGTGCTTCTCTTCTTCCGAGACTTCCTCTCCTCGCCGAGGTTGGGACGCTCGGAAGACCTCTCAGAGGGAGAGCGGCAGGGGCGCAAGGTGTCGCACAGGCGGCCGTCGCCCTTGTCGCCCTCTTAAGAGAGGTTTCAGAGAAGAGGACGCTTCACGTCCTTCTGATCATTACGTAGATTCATCACCTGAAGATTTTGAAGCTTTTCCGCCACAGAAAAGGAACAAGACTTCATCAGGGGAGGACTCTTTCGAGCGTCCAAGTCTCTTAAGCATGTTCCTGAGCTGAAGGAAAGGGCATCCCCTCGACCCGTCTTCCTTCGCCCCACAGGATGAGTCCTTTCCTCCTGATCGAGAACTTTCCCCATACAAGGAAAATGCTTTGGGAAATGCAAGAGAACAGTTTAGCTTCCTATTTTGGAGAAAGGAAAGGAGCCAGAAACTAGTCATCGAAGGAAGGATAGGTGGCTGCCTGTTAAGAGGACTAGGCAGTCCCCCGGCGGCCCTCCTCCTCCGCGTTTTTCGGCCTTTGAGTCTCCTCCTAGTAGCCGACGCATTAGAGAACGTGATTACGTTCCTCATGAAAGGGCGTCTAGGAGAGACGAATTTGACAGAGACGTGAGTTGTCGCACAGGCGGCCGGCGTCTTTGTCAAAAGGCCGAGAACGCTCAAGGATCCATATCGGAAGTTCAAGCTTTGCATGTTGATGATCAAGCTCGGCGTCTTAAGCAGCGAAGCGCTTACCAGGACGCTCGAGAAGACGCTTTTCAAGACGCGCGGAACGCTCGCCAAGACGCTCCAGCTGACGCTGTTCAGGACGAGCGGCGTCCTACGCATCATGACGCTCAGCAAGACGCTCGAGCTGACGCTGTTCACACATCAGGACGCTCTGCAGGACGCTTCTCAGAACGCGCGGCACCTTGCATATCGGGACGCTTGCCAGGACGATCAACAGTGGAGTCCGAAGCGTCAGGATGTTTCTCATGTTAAAGTGTCGAAGTCATCGCGATCTTTGAAGGGCGCTGATGACCGAGAGAAGGATTCGTCTAGTGATCGCTGCCCTACGGATGATGACGAACCAAATGCGTCAGCGTCGTCAGACTATAAGACGTTGACGGATTTACTTAAGAAATTGTTCCCAGATAATTTCAAGCGCCCGTTTCCTTGCTCTCCACCTTCACAATTTGCCTCATCGAAGGCCAGGAAGGCTCCTGGCTTCGTTAAGATGGCCACTTCGCTCTCTGCGAAGAGAGCGTTTAAGAGAGTCCAGGATTGGATGGATTCAAGGAAGGTTAAAGGGAAGACTTCGTTTGCACTTCCTCCATCTAGACTGAAAGGGAGACTGCTGGATCTGGTACGAAACAGGAGAAGAAGCAGGATTGAAAGCACCGTCTTCTTCTCAAGGAGATTTCGCCAATTTGGTGGATGCTCCAAGGAGGTCTTATTTGTCACCGGCTAAGGTTTCCTGGACTATGACGGAGACTGATCATCACCTCAAGGGGTTATTTAAAGACGCTAGAGGTGTTTAAAAAAACTTTTTAGATTGGTGCCTCGGGGCTTTGGATGTACAATCGAGGAGTCAAGACTCGATTTCGCTGGAAGAGCTTTCGAGTGTATTAGCTTGTATGGATAGAGCAGTAAGGGATGGCTCTGATGAGTTAGCATCTCATTTTGCTACAGGTCTGCTAAGAAGAGAGCTCTCTATTGTAGCTTTGCGGCGAAAGCAGTTTCTCCCGCTCAGAAAGCGGAGTTATTATTCGCCCCCTTCTCTACGCACCTATTTCCGCAGTCCATGATTAAGGATCTGTCGGTAAACTTGCAAGAAAAAGCAACAAGGGACCTCTTGACTCAATCTTCCAGACGAACTACTACCCAGGCTTCTACTTCAACAGCTCCAGCACCAAGAAGAAATTTAAGCCCTTTCGTGGAGCACCTTCCTCTAGAGGTTCTTCGAGAGGAAGGGGGTCCTTCAGAGGTAAGATCTCTTCTATCAAGAAGGGAAAAAAATTGACGTTTCTGCCATTCAGGCACCTGTAGGTGCGAGACTCACCTTTATTTGCTCAGGCATGGAGGACGATAGGGGCGGACACCTGGACCCTAGATGTGATCAAGAGAGGATACAAGATCCCTTTCCTCTCTGCGCCTCCTTTGAGCACGAAGCCGATAGACCTGTCGCCCGCATACCAGTCAGAGGAGCAACAGATCTTACTCGACCTTCTAGATCAAATGTTGGAAAAGAAGGCCGTAGAGGAAGTCCTGATGCTGGATTCCCCAGGCTTCTACAACAGGTTATTCCTGGTTCCGAAGCAGTCTGGGGGATGGAGACCTGTCCTAGACGTCAGCAGACTGAACATTTTTGTAAAGAAAGAAAAATTCAGGATGGAAACTTCTCAGTCTGTGCTGGAGGGGGCCTTGAGACCAGGGGATTGGATGGTGTCATTGGACCTTCAAGACGCTTATTTCCATGTCCGATCCATCCCCAATCAAGGAAGTTCCTGAGGTTCGTCTTAAAAGGGCAGGTCTTCCAGTTCAGGGCTCTGTGCTTCGGTCTGAGTACGGCGCCGATGGTTTTTACTTTCCTCATGCGGAATGTGGCGAAATGGCTTCACCTATCGAAGATAAGAGTCTCGCTCTACCTGGACGACTGGCTAATCAAGTCGTCTTCGAAGTCAAGGTGCCTGGAGGACCTTCAGACGACATTACAGCTGACGAAGGCCCTCGGCCTTATAGTAAATTACGAAAAGTCCCATCTGATCCCCACACGCAGTCCATGGTGTCTGGGGATTCAGATGGATTCAGCGGCTTTTCAAGCTTTTCCATCAAAAGGAACGTCAGCAAGAGATGCTTAGAGAAAGTGTCAGCCTTCTTAGGGAAAGAAACATGCTCGGCGAAGAAGGAATGGATGAGTCTGCTGGGAACCATTTCTTCGCTGGAGAAGTTTGTTTCCCTGGGGAGGTTGCACCTCAGGCCACTCCAGTTTTTTATGGCAGAAAACTGGAAAGACAAAAAGAATCTAGACTCGACTTTGATTATCTCAAAAGCGGTCAAGGATCAACTGAAGTGGTGGCAAGATCCGACCAAACTCTCGGAAGGAATGTCCCTCAAGCTTTTGAGCCCCGACCTAGTGTTGTTCTCAGACGCCTCCATGGTGGGCTGGGGAGCAACACTAGGAAAGGAGGAAGTGTCAGGCCTCTGGAGAGGGGAACAGAGGTCCTGGCACATAAACTTAAAAGAATTGGAAGCTATTCGGTTGGCTCTTCAGTTCTTCGAAGAACGATTGGTGGGCCGAGTTGTCCAGATCAACTCGGACAACACTACAGCTCTCGCTTACATCAAAAAGCAGGGGGGGACACACTCTCGATCACTGTTCATGATAGCGAGAGACATCCTTCTATGGGCGAAAGCTCGAAACATAGTGATCCTGACAAGGTTCATTTCAGGAATTCAAAATGTTCGAGCGGATCTTTTAAGCCGTCAACATCAGATGCTTCCCACAGAATGGACCCTACATCTAGAAGTTTGTCAAGAGCTATGGAAGTTGTGGGGACGCCGCTAGTCGACCTCTTCGCAACCTCGAAAACGAAGAGGCTTCCGATTTATTGCTCTCCAGTTCTCGATCCGGAAGCAATAGCGGTAGATGCCATCCTATGGGACTGGACGGGGATGGATGTGTACGCCTTTCCCCCGTTCAAACTCTTAGGAGAGGTAACAAGGAAGTTTGCGGCATCGCCAGGAGCGAGAATGACTCTGATCGCCCCCTTTTGGCCCTCAAGCGATTGGTTCACGGAGGTCATGTCTCTTCTGGTAGACTTCCCGAGAACCCTGCCAGAGAGAGTCGATCTTCTCAAACAGCCCCACTTCGAGAGGTACCACGGAAACCTCTCCGCTCTGAGTCTGACTGCGTTCAGACTATCAAGAAGTTGGCCAGAGCGAGAGGTTTTTCAAGATCAGTGGCAGAGGCTATTGCCAATGCGAGAAGAGCTTCCTCTCGAGCAGTTTATCAGTCGAAGTGGGCTGTCTTCAGGAGATGGTGTAGGAAGAAAGGTATTTCCCCTCCTCCACGACCTCTGTGAAACCAAATCGCTGAGTTTCTCCTGCATTTGAGAAATGTGGACAAACTAGCAGTGCCCACAATAAAAGGATACAAGAGTATGCTGTCAGCTGTCTTCCGTCACAGAGGATTAGACCTGACAAATGATAAAGATCTTCACGATCTTTTGAGATCGTTTGAGACAACCAAAGTACTACAACCGAAGGTTCCATCATGGAACCTTGATGTAGTTTCTAAGGTTCTTGATTGTCGGCTCCCTTGAACCTCTGCATGCTGCCTCATTGAGAGACACTACTAGAAAGGCGATTTTCCTAACGGCTCTTGCCACGGCAAAGAGGGTTAGTGAAATTCAGGCAATTAGTAAAGATGTGGGTTTCAGAGGACATAGTGCAGTGTGCTCCTTGGATCCTAATTTCTTAGCGAAGAATGAGAACCCATCTAACCCCTGGCCAAAAACCTTTGAAATCAAGGGGTTAGCAGAGTTCATCGGACAAGAGCCAGAGAGAGTCCTGTGCCCTGTCAGGGCTCTCAAATTTTACATGCAAAAGACCAAAGATTGTCGGGGTCCTTCTGAGAACTTATGGTGTTCTGTTAAGAGACCCGACTTTCCTATGTCGAAGAATGCACTGGCATTCTTTTTACGAAGCACCCATCAGGAGGCCCATGCGTCCTCTCGGATGGTGATATGAAGCTTTTGAAAATAAAAGCCCATGAAGTGAGCTGTTGCAACTTCAATGGCATTTCGAAAGAATATGGCACTTAATGATATCATTAGCGCTACTTTTTGGCGAAGCAACTCTGTGTTTGCTTCACATTACCTGCGGGATGTGAAGACGGCATATGAGAACTGCGAGTCGCTTGGACCATACATATCCGCAGAAATGGTGTTGGGGGCAGGGAGCAGCACAAATACTATCCTATAGAAGGGGTAGGTGTGCTTTTTAATTTTGGTGTTGGTTTATGGTTGAAGGGTTAGTAGCTTGAGGCGCTTTCCCTTTCTTTAGCCTAGAAGTTATGGGACTAACTTCGATAGGTTAGGTCAGGTGGTGGTTTTTAGCTTCGCTGCCCTCACAATATGGTCAATATGGTCTAGTCACATTGTGGTCATGCCCCCGTTGACAGATCATCTAGAGCGCACCAACTACACAGGTCACTACCTAGTTGGCAACTCTAGTAAAGCAAAAGCAGACTTCGGTGACAGTAATCAAGAAGTCAGCTATGCTAACAGGTAAGGAATCAAGATGTCAATCATCTGCACTTGAGGTGTTTCCTAATCCTTCTATTCTGTCCCTTCCCACCTCCAATGGTGGGATTCAGCTATATATATATCTGACAGGTAAGTTTCATGAACAAAATGTTATTGTTATGATACAATAAAGTTTGTTCATACTTACCTGGCAGATATATATAATTAAAGTACCCACCCACCTCCCCTCAGGGGACAGTGGTATGAAAAATCTGAATAGAAAATGGGAATGATTCCTGATATCCGCCTCCCAGCGGCGGGAATGGGTACTAACCACCTGGCCGCCCACTGCGTGTGCCGGGAGTTTTGAAATTCTGTCGGACGTCGGAGAATACAGCTATATATATATCTGCCAGGTAAGTATGAACAAACTTTATTGTATCATAACAATAACATTTTTTAATTAAAACAAATCCATCTCTGGCTTGTACTCCTTTGAAACTATATAGGATACTCCCAGCACTACATAGGTAACTTGCCAAGGAGTAACATGCAGTCTCAATTTTACAGAATATTTGTGGCAGAGAGGCATTTGTAAGTTGTTCTTTTGAGTATGACACACAGTGGCCCAAAGCTGTACTCAGCGCCTGTTGTGAGAACGGGACATCAGGTACTACTTGATTCATGTGTGTAGTCCTCTATTTGTCAATGCACTAGGTTCATATGTGTATTCCTCCATATCTGTTGCCATTATTAAAGATTTGGTACAACACGCAGGTGCCCAAGATAAAATTCTGTGGGGAAGGAAGACTCGAGCAGCCAACCCCAAAGGAAGATGGGATTAAGGTTGTATGAAGAAGAAGAATGCATGAATTCCAAAACACCCTGTGGTCTTTCAGTTACAAACATATTTGGTGTTCTGTGGTTCGCAAGGTTTTAGCCTTATGGATATGACCTAGAGTACCCATGTCGATTCTTAGATGCAATTGCCCAATATAATTATAGGTAAATTTTAAGGAATTTAGCTGGTTGATTCTCCCCACAAAAATTATGATGTGGGCTAAATGTTAGTTGTGGGTTTGTTTTCAAGCATATGGTTTTATTTAAAGCAAAAATTAATTTTTATATACATGATACCTACAAGCCAAATCTGCCTCCTCCTAACAGTTGATTGACCTCACTATACAGATAGTTCATCTTTTACATAGTGTGAACTTGAGGACCATTGAGTTGCATGCACATTGTTGCCAGGCAGCAAACACTTCTCTTTTGAATAAAGAGGTTAGTTTTAGGGACTTCGTGGACCACAAATTTGGGCTCATGATAAGTACATGTAATGAGTTTGTATGAAAATATTGATTTGGATTTTCAGAAATTGCATTAGTTTCCTCATGATAAAGTGCTCTGAGAAATTAAAAAACTATTTTTAACTATTTTAGGTAGCACTTGCTATAATTTTAGGGAGCATGTTGTAATTTGATATATTTTATTTGTCATTAACAGATGCAAAGGTGTACTGTGGTGTAGGTGATCCAACTATTATAAAGAATATTTTTTCCGTAATGGCAGCATATTGCAATTTAGTTCCAGGACTATTTAATTATATTTTATTTATTTGGAAGGATTTTAGGTTATAGCACAATTGTTTTCAGTGGTACAGAGCTGTGTTTAATTTTCTTCATCTCTCTTTTTTTTCTGTTTTAGTGATGTCCGAGTTGTTGTTCGAATGTTATGGGATTCCAAGCATCACATACTGTGTTGATGGCCTCCTTAGTTATCATAGAAACAATCCTAAAAAACCCCATGGGTTGTTAATTAATATAGGTAATTATACAACTCACATTATCCCAGTTCTTGAGGGATACGCTGATGCTATGAACAGTCGAAGGATCAGAATGGGAGGCCTCCACTTGACAAAGTTTTTGTGGCGGTGGCTGCAACTAAGGTTTCCACAACATCTTAATGCAATAACACTCTCAAGAGCAGAGGTAAGAAATATCTTAACCATGACTCTACCTTTTCAAAACAAATAGACTAGCACTTATGATTTTTATATTTTGATTGTTGAAGAGCTCTCTTGGTAGATTAATTTCTGCCAGGAGTTGGGAAACTTTTTTTTTTTATTATTTCTCACAACTTTCATAAGTCCTGATTAAGTAGAGTAAATGACTTAAGCTGAGAGGCATAACTGCAGGATGCACAGTTTTAGGTTATAGTAAAGTGGTATGTTCTCAAGGGATATTTTAGGGTGTTTGAAATACTCTTGCCAGTACCTGTTTTGTTCCTTCCGTTTATGACTCTTATCTATTCTGTATGTGTGAATATGACTTAGGAGTTTTTGCTTTTTCATTATATTAAAGTAAAAGGACTTACATTAGCTGAACTTCATATCTTGAAGATAACCAAGATACAAATGATTAATTTAGAGATGACCTAAAGGGGCAGATGCCATGTTTTAAGATTTAATAGTTTCTATTTAGGATTGTCCTCAGTGGGACTGAAGTGATCGTTGAACTTGGTTACAAGCTCATTAAAGGTTGGTTATATGGGTAGTGTGGTAAATACTCCACTCACCAAGGGAGGAAAGATGGCTTGAAAAACTTCATCTTATTAATTCTTTTTTTCTCTTGGCAAATTGCAGGAAATAATCCATAACCATATGTACATTGCTGAGGACTATATGGATGAAATTTCAAGATGGACAGATGTCAATTTTTATGAGAAATATGTTAAGAAAGTCCAATTGCCATTTGTAGCTGCTCCAATCAGCACTGTTTCCATTGAGCAGCAAAGGGAGAGGCGAAAGGAGGCTGCAAAAAGGCTTGTGGAATTGAATGCAAGAAAGAGGGAGGAAAAGGTATTATTATTTTTTATTAGGTAAATTTCACTTTTCTCTACTTCCTCACCCCTCTCCACCCCCATCTGTGGTCTTTTCTCTACTTCCTTACTTCTCTCCACCTGCCTCTGTGGTCTTTTCTCTACTTCATCACTCCTCTCCACCCCCCCCCCCCCCCGTGGTCTTCTAGAGTACAGATGCTCTTCGACCTATCACCAAGTATCCCTATTGTTAGTCTGAGGAAATTATTTCTGGTGATGGAATCACAATGAGCTGTAGGTCCCATTGCTAAGTAACCAATTGGTTTCTATCCATGTAAAAATATCTAATCCTTCAGGCCAGCCCCAAGGAGAGCTGTTAATCAGCTCAGTGGTCTGGTAAAACTAAGATGCACTTAATACTTAACTTAGTTGACACACAAAATGCATTGCACTAAGTTAATGAATTGAACATACAGTACCATGTTTATCCTTTTATTCATGTTACCTTCTATCTGTTACATTTGCAAAATGTCTGTCCACTTTTTGTTCCTTTTCTTTTACTGTATATTTCTTTTACAGAGTTGATTATTAACCATTTTGTTCATGAAACTTACCTGTCAGATATATATATAGCTGTATTTTCTGAAGTCCGACAGAAATTCAAAAACTTCCGGCACACACAGTGGTCGGCCAGGTGGTTAGTACCCATTCCCGCCGCTGGGAGGCGGGTATCATGAACCATTCCCATTTTCTATTCATAATTTTTCTGTCGCCGGTGCTGGAAACACCTGTTTTCAGTACCTCCGTCTTAGGATTTTGGAAACTTCATGGCCGCTAAATATCCTAATTGTCTTTTGATTTATTGACTTGGATTTGTGGCTAGGCATACGCTATCTTAAATTGTTTTGAATATGATTCATTTTTGTATATCTGAATCTAGTTAGGCTAGTTTCAGAGGGTGTTGTCTGCTAAGATGGGGTGTGGCTGCCGAAAGCTTCGGTAGTTCCGCACTCGATATGCACGAGGGCTATGTGTCTTGCTTCTTTGTTGAGATTTGTCATGTGGGGAGTGTGAGACTTTGTCTAATTCCGTAAGGAAGACGTATGATTCGTGTGTGCGCAATTGATCGGTAAACAAAGTCAGGGTAGGCTGACCTACCTGTAGACTTTTTTGCCTAACCCTGTGGTATGGCCTGCGGGCTGTAAATATGTATCGTGAGGTGGTGCCCTTTACGTTATGGATTCCATCTGTATCTTGGAATCTGGGGTGCTCGCTCTCCTATCATTGTGGTGAAGAGTGCTACTTCTGTAGTTGTTACTCCTAACCCTGTAATGTTGCCTTCGGGCCCTAAACAGTTTCTGTAGAGGGTATTGACCTTTCTCTGATACTCTATCGATTCGTAACTTAGAATCGAAAGTGCTGGCTTTGGAGAGCAAAAGTGAAGTGGCTAAGTGCAGTGACAGTGCCCCTTGTGTAGTGGAGGGTGCGTCAGATCGGCCTTATTTCGCCTCTAGGCCGGGACCTCTGCTTGACTCCCAGGAACAGGGAGAGAGCATGTCGAAAGCCGAAGGAGGGTTACGAGGAACTCCCACCGATCTGACGTGCCTTCGGCAGACCTGAAGTTTACTCCCAGGCTGCCAAAGTGCGTGCACGAATCCTGAAGGATTGCTTCTCGTTCTCCGAAGCGTCCTCCCTGCGCAGGGTTTGGAGCTTTCGGAAGGACTCGCGCCCTCTAAATAGAAGCTTTATAGAAGAGGACGTTTCACGTCCTCTCTCTCTCTCGTCATGCGTTGCAGTGAGAAGTAAGAAGGCGAACGTCGCCTGAACTCGTGTACGTCTTTCCACCGAGAAAAGGGAAAGCAAGTCATATTAGCAGGACGCTTTTGAGCGCGGACGTCCTAGCTTTGTTGCTGTGAGAATAAGAAGGCGTTCCCTCGCCCCGCGTATTCTCACACGATCAACCCTTCACCTGAGACTGCTTCGTGCAGTCGGTTTTCTCTCCGAGATGTCTAATGCTCTTCCCTGAAGGCAGTTTCGCTTGCATTGACGCCTGTCAGGAGCGTGACGCTTTTCTGCACGCTTTTTTTTTTTTTTTTTATTTTTTTTTTTGACGCTCGGCTTGGACGGGACGTTCGGATGGATGCCAGGCGCGCGCGGGTGCACGCCAAGCGCAGCACCAGTAGACGCCGAGGCCGAGTGCACGCAGTGGATACCGAGCGCGAGCGGCTGCGCGCCAGTGGACGCCGAGAGTGCTCGCTGCTCGCCAGTGGACGACCGAGGCGTTGCTCGCTGCTCGCCAGTGGACGCCGAGCGCGCACGCCAGGTGTGTCGCCTGGCTGAACGTTTCTGTTGAAGTCTTCAAGCTGATTTGGGCCTAAAGATTTTTTACCTAACTTCGGTGATCCCTTCTACATCGCCTGTGAAGTAAGCAGTGCTTCGGAGGAAGCTTAAAGTGAAAAGGCAACTTCGTTTTCGAAACCCAGCAAGACCACGGGTTTCGTGAATTATAGAGGTCTCTGTCAGTAATATTGCTTTTCGTAAAGTCCAGGATTGGATGGAGTTATGGAAAGCTCAAGGAAAGATCTCTTTTGCTCTACCGCAGTCAAGACTTTGCGGTAAGGCAGCTATGGGTTTATGTAAAAGCTCGACGTCCTGCACGTCAGGACTCTCGGCAACGTTCAGTAGGATTCTTGCAAAGGCACTCATCAAAAGGACGCTCTTCAGGAAAGCGCAAGACAGGACTTCCTTTGCCATACTGCCAATAAATTTTGATACGGGAGAGGAAGCTGGTTGGAGAGTTTCTTCCTCTTCCCAGGATAATTTTGCAAGCTTTTTAGCCCATCTGAAAGGGCTTTTCAGATGATAGATTTTGTTAGTTCCTAGTCGGGACTACGCTGCCGAATTGAACATCGTCGTTCTACCTGTCGTAAGCCGTCTCTTACAGGATTCTTGCCCCTTCCTCGTTTGAGACGGGAATCGAAAATAAAATGCTCGACTTCCTGGATTACGTTTTGTCAATTCAGTGAATTTCCCCCATTGACAATATACTATCGTTTTGTCAAGTAAGTGGGTATCCCCTCATTGACAAAATATCTCTTTGTCCCGTAAATGGGTTAGTTCTCATTGACAAACTTCTCATTAACTTTATATTGCGTAAGCGGATAAGCTCTTATTGACAAGATTCGGAAGAGCTCTCATTCATCATTCGCAGACTCGTACAAGAAATAGACTTGTAGACTACGTCAATGAACGCTTATGTCCAATAACATGAGAAGCTTGAGCTGTCCGCTTCAATTCTCTTGAGTTTTGTTTATGAAACTTGCCTGTCAGATATGTATGTAGCTGTATTTCCGAATTCAGCTATAGTATATATGTCTGCCAGGTAAGTATGAAAAAACTTTATTGCAATATAATATCATATTTTGCCTTGCGTTATTTTACTACTGGTTGGTTCAAGTCATATATGCTTGCTGTAGTTACCTCTTCGGATGGCAACCGAGAGGTCTATTGTCTATTATTTTAAGGACATTTAATCGTTACTCCCTGCAGCCTTCCAGGAGTTTCCGATTTATCTTTTACCGTTGTATGGTAGTGTTATGACGACACGAACGCATCTATATATTTAGCGTTTCTGTTTCGCTTAAATATACCAGCTTGAGAGTCTCTTTATGCTAAAAATTACGGAACCTATTTCTTGGTAGAATAGGGTAGCTGGCAACCCAGGCATAAAGTTAAGAGACGACGATCGTAGCTGCTGCTGTCACTGTCCTCTCCGCCAGTCCAAACGAGGCAGTACCAGCTCGTTCGCTGTCATGCGCTGTAGGTTACGTCTCTCTCTCCTGCGGGATGACTGACTAACCGTATCTCTGTGCTGGCAGTTACGTCTCTCTCTCTCCTGCGGGATTGACTGACCTAACTGTATCTCTGCCTACAATCACGGACTTTAGCCTAAGATTGAGGGGATTTCTTACATGAATGAATAAACATTGCATTCATTTTGCCTTGCTATGTTCTCAGAGATATCTCTTACTCCTTTCGGTGCTCGTTACCGCACGGTATAGGACTACGAGTCTACCGCAACATTTCACTATTATATGCTCTCCTGCTTAGGCAAAGCGCAGCCTTTTTAGGGAAGTAAACATACTGTGTGAGGGAATGGATGAGCTTGCTGGGACCATTTCCTTCCTAAAGAAGTTTGTTTGCCCTGAATAGACTGCAATTCAGACCTCTACAGTTTTTTCCTACCGGAAACTGAAATTTTATTAAAGATCTAGGAATGATTCTGAACATCTCTCGGTGCGTTAAGTATCACTTGAGGTGATAGAAAGAAGGTGCCGGATATCTGGAGAGGGTTTCAGATGTCCTGGATCATAATCTGAAAGAAGTGGAAGCAATTCTGTCGTCCCTCCAGTCCTGGAAACGAGTTTTTGGAACCAGTGGTCCATATCAACTCTGATCTTCCACAGCTCTCTCATATCTTAGGAAGTATCTTCTCTCGGTGCCTGTTCGGGTTTACGAGAAAGAGCCTATTATAACAACAGGCGTAGAATGTAACGATCCTCTAGAGGTTCGTTACAGGATTGCAAAAGTCCGTACGAATCGTCTCGATCGACGCAGCAACTACTGACTTCCGAGTGGAATCTTTCTTTAGAAGTATGTTGAGAGTTATGGAGACTTTTAGGACGTCCTTTCATACATCTCTTCGCTATGATATTGAACAGGGATGGATGTTTAGTCTCTGTTTTCCCCTTTTTCAAACGCTTAGGAAAATGTAATAAAGATGATTTATACCATCACAGGGAGCGACAATGACGCTAATCGCCCCATGTTGGCCTTCAAGATCCTAGATTCACAGAGGTCACGTCCTTCCAAGGACCTTTTCCGAGAGAGTCGGTCTACTTTAACACGAAAGGTACCTATAACCTCTCCGCTCTGAGTCTGACTACGTTCAGACTATCGAGATGTTGACAGCATAAGATTGCCGTCTTCCCTTTCCGTTTGAAGAATGGGATAAGCTGGCAGTCACAACTATTAAAGAATACGCAAATATGTTGTTGATGGCCTTTGGGCTCAGAGATTTGCTTCTGTCAAACAACAAAGCCCTTCACGATCTTTGAGTTCTGTGGAATCTCGAAACTCGCTCACCATCTACTTTTTGTCTCACCTGTTTTCTCGGAGTCAGACACTCGTGCGAGATCAGGAGACACATAGGTAGCCCTGAGTTTCTTGTTGACGAAGTCGGTGCGTTTACACACCCCCGATGATCGTTTAACATGAGACCAGGTTGGACTGTCAGGCATTCGTCCTTCGGGACTGAATCGCCTTTTTGCTCCTCGCTCCTTTCTCCTGGCACCAGAAGCTCGAGTCAGGAGTGGCTCAGGAGTTGATTCGCTAACGCGTTGGGTTGTTCGTTCATACCCCAAGGTTTGCTTAGCTTGAATCGCCCAGGCAGTCCAGACACTCATCCTTCAGCGAAGAATAGTGCCTTATGGTCTTCAGGGTACAGCCTTGCTGTCCTTGATTCGTCTGACTGGTCAACTGGTCGGTCACCTGACTTTAGTACAGACTGACTGACTGTGCATGTCCAGATCGAAGCTTTCAATATGGAACTTAGACATAGTCTGAAGTTCTTGATGTCAAAGCATTCGAACATCTCCTACCTGTTAACTTCTTGCACGTGATCAGGAAGGCCTTTTTCTAACCACCCTAGATACGACAAAAAGAGGGTTAGTGAGGTTTCAGCCATCGTCAGAAGTTATGGCATTAGAGAACACAAGGCGGTGCGTTCTCTAAGCCTTCCGTTGTGGCCTAAGAATGGAAACCCGTCTTGTTCTTGGCCAGGAGCTTGGAATCAAGGATGGCACAAGTTATTGGGCAGGAGCCAGAGAGAGTCCTGTGCCCTGTCAGGTCTCTCAAGTTTTATCTACATAAACTCAAGAAAGTCGAAGTCGTACGGACAATCTGCAGTGTTCCGAAAAGACCAAGATTGCCCATATCGAAGAACACCCTGGCTTTATTGTTAAGGAGTTCTTTCAAAAAAAGCTCCTTCATTGTGTTGGCACAAAGATTTGAAATCTTTTGATTTGAATGCTCACGAGGTGAGGGCGCGGCCTCGGAAGCATTTCAACAGAGCATGGCACTCAGCAACATCCTGAGTACCATGTTTTAGCGAAGCAACTCTGTGTTCAATTCACACTCCCTGCGAGATGTGAAGATGGCATATGAGATCTGCTGCTCGCTAGGGCCATACGTGTCCTGCAGACACAATCTTGGGGGCAAGTAGTACCACTCATCTATCCTGTAGAAAATGGTTAGGAAGAGCTCTTAATTTAGTAGTTGAGTCGCCGACAACGGTGACTTCTTAACTCTTAAGCCTTAGTTAACACACCTTAACTTTGGCTAGGTTGGTCAGGTGGTGATATATATTTTTATATAATATTTATTTTACTTCTTAGCCCTCATGGTATGGTCAATATGCTCTAGTCACGTCGTGGTCTCGCCCCTGTTGACAGATCATCTGGAGTGCACCAGCTATATGGTCTCTACCTCGCTGCAACTCTAGTAGCACAAGCAGACTTACGTGGCAATAACCACGAAGCCAGCAATGCTAACAGGTGGAACCAAGATGTAAATCATCTGCATGCATTTGTTTCCCAAAATCCTTCTATTCTGTCCCTTCCACCTCCAACGGCTGGGATTCAGCTATATATATATCTGACAGGAAGTTTCATGAACAAAATGATATTGTTATGATACAATAAAGTTTGTTCATACTTACCTGGCAGATATATATAATTAAGTACCCACCCACCTCCCCTCAGGGGACAGTGGAAATAAAAATTATGAATAGAAAATGGGAATGGTTCCTGATACCCCCGCCTCCCAGCGGCGGGAATGGGTACTACCACCTGGCCGACCACTGTGTGTGCCGGAAGTTTTTTGAATTTCTGTCGGACTTCAGAAAATACAGCTATATATATAATCTGCCAGGTAAGTATGAACAAACTTTATGTATCATAACAATATCATTTTTTACATACAGTTTTTGGAAATATTGGTGGCCATAAGAGAAAATTCAAGTAAATTAGCTAGAACATAAGTGCCTCTCAGTATGTTAAGAATATTGGCTGTTATTATTGGTTTTAAAAAGTACTATAATGGTTTCTATGTTAATTGACATAGTTCAGTGAAATTTGCATGTCGGTGCTAAATAATTTAGCTATTGACACCAAGTATTTCAGCATTTATTAGGGTTAGGAATTCCCAATGGAAGTTTCTTGATTTGTATGTAGAAGTGTTTCATAGGGTAATTTGGTGTCAGGCATAGGTTACAGTGCATTTCATAGATAGGTTGTTATTGTATGTACTGTACTTGATACCTCAGGTACTGTAAAGTGCCTTCCTAGATCCTAGTCAAATTTCAGTCTTTTGAATAGTTGTTTATCCAGTAACCTCATAAAAGTTTCAAAACCATAAAGTGTTTAAAAGTGCTTTCACACTGTAGAGTGTAAGTCCAGAGAAGTAGTACTTTGGTAGAGTTTAATTGAATTTTTCTTATACATTATAGTAGTTAAATTGCATTATAGACAAAGGAAGAATATGTATATCTCATCATTATCACAGACATTTACAGCAGTGTATGCTCAGAGTCACTGTGGAAACTCTAAAGACTTAGGTTCATTATACAATATTTACTGAACTCTTTATTGTAATTATTATAGAAGAGAATTAAAGGTAAAACTCATAGTTAATTTTGAATACAGCAGGGGAAAATTTCACTCATTTACGTTAGATTGTATTATTATTGATGACAGTTGTGCCTCGGGGTATCATCTTTTAAAGGTAATACTTACTCATGTTATAGAGTTGATGGGATACATATATTATTTGTTTCATTTTTTTCCTTTTTCAGTTATATTGAAGTAGGAATCAGTTGTGAAAAGATATATTTAAGCCGTAAACTTTTACCTCTAAATGTTTCAATGAATGAAATCCTTTGCCAAGTTCTTACTAACCGCCCTTTTAAGATTTTGTGTTAGTATTTTACAAGTACGTACAACAGAATTAATCATTTGCACTTACTTGGGGAGTAAGCCTACGAACTACTTTGTTGTTCTTGTTGGGGGGTAGGAAAGGTCCATGGACGAGCCTAAAAAGGTCTGAGAAAAGTGTTTTGTGTTGAGTTAAAGATACAGGAATTTTAGGACTAGGATATTTATGATTTATTTATTAGTTTGCAAGATTATAGTAAATGGAAATTGATCCAGCAGAGCAGCTTAATTTTAAAGGGTATGCAAATAATTACCAAACATTCCTTTAATTCATTACAATTATAGCTTATGGAGGATGAAGCTGAACTTAAACACCTCATGGAGCTGGAAGAGGCTTTAGAAGAATTTACGCCTGATGAGCCAGAGTATCAGCATGCTTTGGAGGAAGCAGAGGTAAACTCCCCACAAGAGCTCACTAAGAAAATAAGTGTTCTTCAGCAGAAAATAGAGAAGACCAGACAGAAAATGTTGCAGGCAAGTTCTGCTGCAGCTGCTACTGAGGAAGAGGTAATGAGCTAATTAGTAAAACTTATTAATTAATTTCTAAGTTATTTGTTATTAAAGTTATGCACTACAGATGTGTCATGCTGTTTATATCAGTTAGTAATGTGTCCTAATTTCCTTAAATGTGATGTGATTATTTTAGTATTTTCATGACTAAAATTTATATAAATTTTAAGTTTTTCCTTCTTATTTTCAGATTCACTGAAGCATTGTCATGTTTTTGTGTTGATTTTCTTAATCACATAACTTGATTCCTTAAATTTTGAATCTTTTATTTATTAATTAGATACCTCAAAGTTTAATAACTCTAATTGGAGTTTAATTTTATAGCCCTCCAACTTTACCTTGAAGAACTGTTGTTTATGTTAAAATCATATTGAAAAGTCATAGGGCTTGATAAAACTGTAAGACTCTGCAATTATAAGGAATGCCTTGTATACCAAAGGAAATTCAAATCATTTTAGGAGCCTAGACCAAAGAAGTTATGTGAAGATATGAGTCCCAAGAAGAGAGCAGACTTAGAACAGTGGGTTGAGGGAGTTAAACAGCAGTGGAGGGAAATCCAGGCCAGAAGAGCTGCTCGTAGACAGAAGAGGTAAGAATAACTGCAACTCATATGGAAATCATTGAAGGCTTTTATAATGCAAAGTCCAGAGAGATAACAAGTCAACTCATGTGCAGGCAAATTGGGGGAACTTGGGGTTAGCTGGATAAGAAAGAGTGAACCTTTTGAGGGGTAAGTCCTCTGATGTTAACAGGGACCATAGTTCAGTAGCTAACTATGGTTACAGGGGATGACTGAAAGAATACCTCTCACTTGCCAACTCCAAGCACTCTGAGATGGCCTTGTAACATCCATCAGGCCATGGCTTCCAATGTTTAAATTATGGAGAAGCAAAATTTTTTGGAATATACAGTTTTTTTTCTTCTACCACCCAGGTTTTGTTTTCTCTGTTTTATGTTTTTCCAGACTGATAACATTTCTTTTCTCAAGAGGAATTGCTGTATTGCCTCTTTTCCTTTCTTGCTTTATACTGGTCTTGTCATTGCCTTTCCTTTATAAAAAAAAAAAAAAAGGACTTAGATGTACATACCTCTTCTCCTATTTTAGTCATACCATTCAAGCCGATCTTTTGTGGTTAGAGGAAATCACGTCTTAGTGTTTTTTCTGTAGGTTAGAGGAAATCATGTCTTAGTGTTTTTTCTGTAGGTAGTTTAATCAGACCATGTGAGTTAAAATTTTGAACTCTCATAGAGCTAGCCATTGGGACTCAACTGTAGAATAAGATAGCATTTTGCTAAGATCAGTACCTGGAAAGGACATTACCTAACATATTGATACATAAATGGAGCCTGATAAATTTGGCCTAGGCAGCATGTTTCCTCTTATTCCATTAAAAAATTTGATGCTCATTCGTGTCTGCTACATAAGGAGTTCCCGCTGCAAAAGTTTGATTTCACTAATATTGTTATAAATAGGCTTACTGAAACTGATAGGTCACATTTCTAAACTTGTAGGTCTCATCTAAGGGAATTATTATTAACCCTTAAGATCTGGGCTAAAAATTCAATATGCAGCACCCCAGGCCGGGGAAACTTTGAGGTCGGGCAATTTAAGAAAAAACACATCAATGGAAAGAGGAAGATATGCAAATGCACAAGGTGTAAGAAAAAAATACACAAAAATTTTCTCTGCCCTCTACGAGAAGTTGAATATGACTAATAAATAAGTTTGTTTTATTTTGTAAAATTATAATTGCAGCTCACAATATCAAAACAGATAAGAACTAAAATCAGTAACAAGTTCTGAGTATATTTATTGTAAAATATTTATGTAAATGTATTAAGATCGAAGATGCTGTAACTTTCTTGGATTATACATGTCTTTTTATAATATTTCTTTGCACTTTTCTTTGCAAAATTAAAGTTTTTCGTCACCTGTCAATTTCTTTATAATGCTCCTTTGAGGGCAAAACAGCGACTATGCTACCAAAAAAACAGGTTTTGACATAGGAAAAACCTATCTTTGGTAGTCGCTGTTGAGTCCTCAAAACCTTCCCACTTCCCTGACAAAAAGCCATGGGATTTGGGTAAAGGTTTATCCTGCATTACCAAAAGAGTAATGGATCTTGGTCTTTTAACCAGCCTGATCATAAAACAATATGGTCAATGCGCATGCGCAATAGTCACTTGTTTTGCAGTTTTGACGCAGGAAACTGAGTATAGCTTCGCTGAAGACAAGATAAAATGCCTTCTTGTCTTGAGTCCATTATACTCCATCAAGTGTCATAGTGTATATCATTATGGCATAATACCCGGCTACAAGACCAGGCTAATAGAAATTTCTTTGATATTAGTCTAGCCACCATGAGGCACTGGCACACACTATGAAGGATAACTCCTTTGAGTACTCAACAGTGACTACCAAAAATAGGTTTTTCCTATGTCAAAACTTTTTTTTTTTTTTTTTTTTTTTTTTTTTTTTTTTTGCCTATACCTCAACCAGGAGTGAACATCAAGTTTTGGAAACAAATCAATAAAGGAAATTTTGTTGTATCTTTAATATTTATGACTTGGCAAAATGTAAGATATTTAAAGACTTGCAATTATTGAATGAATGTAAATTTGATTACAAATGACAAACCCTTTGTCATCCTTATGAGAATGAAATGTTTAGTCTTGGTGGGTTGGATAAATACCAAAACATAATAATTATGTGTTACTATAGATAGAAGGTGAGTACCTATAAGTTAACAATGGCTTCTGTCTTTGAAACTTAACAAATTATATTTATTGTTTGAAAAAAAAATATTATTTTCATGTTAGACAGGAAATGGCAAAACGTCGAACTGCAGCTTCACAGGAAAGAATGCGCATCATATCCCAACTAGCAAGAAGAGAGAAGAAAGATGACAACTTTGGCATGCGGGATGAAGATTGGGATGTTTACAAAGCTATTAATAAGGTTTGTGCTTTTGAGAGAAAGATTTATGTTCTGTCCATTTTTTTTGTAAAACTAAAAGCCCATAAGTAAAAGTGCCCATTTCATTTCCCCCTAATTGTTCCCAGATAAAACAATTTTCTAAAGGAAGGAGGTTATTTTCGTTCAGGTGAGTATTGCTCCTCCACAGTGAATTCTGCCAGGTCTTAGCTCTCAACCAGATCATTCTTAGTTTGTGTGGTTCCTAGAGTTATCAGGGATTTTGTATTGGATTGCCTTGTTATCAGTTTTCACTCTTTCAGTCTCCTCTTGTGTTACAGTGCTTTAACCTATTATTCAGTGCACTTATAAAAGTTCTGCAGTTTTTGCCAATTGCATATAGGTTATTGCCATTGGTGAAGGCAAATACCAACTTTATGAGGAAGGATCCTATTGATTTCCCTGTCAGTATACTGTGTGCCAATTGTTTATTTTTCGATTTTTAGTCATTCTCTAAATTCCAACTCGAGAATCTGTACTGGATATCATTGTTTCTAAATCAAGTAAGCTCTGCAAATCATATGGAGTTTTGTTGACTATAACAGCATCACTTGCATGTTTTAAGTCTGTGTTTCAGTCATTACCGTATTCTAAACCTTCTGTTTGTTATACAATTCTGTATTAAATCTCTAAATAAACCTTCTGGTCTACCTAAGGGCAAAATGCACAGTTTGGACAAGACCTCTATCAACACTAACTTTGCATTTACTTTGTTACAGGATAATTTGGACTTATGGAAATGTCCAGTATATTTATGGATATTTTGTTAAAAAGAAAAAAAATACCACCAAATACAAGATTATTTGAAGCAAAAACTAATAAATTGCACTCTATTATCATGTGCAGTGTCTCCCAGGACTACTTGGTCCATTTGAGCCTCTGCACCTTTATTGTTCCTACTAGCATTTGTATTCATATTACCAAACAACAATTCTTAATAATATCTTTTCTGGAATTTCATGTGTAATGTTCTCTGGTTTTATGTAAAATTCAACTTTTATTTCCTTGGAGAGTTCATATATTTGTGTATGGCACACAGTATACTCATATTGCAGTTTTGATTCAAATTTTACAAGCAGTAATCTACTTCTCACAGTGCTTTTACTGCATTTGGTGTTAAAATTATACCTATGGAATTGCTACCAATTCTATCTGATCTTTAGTAAATATACACTGTACAGTACCTCCATCCCACCTCTCTTTCCATTCCTTTGCACTGTGATTCTTGAATAGCTAAATGTCCAGTCATTATCTCTTGAATTTGTTTCCTACTTGTTTCATCTTCACATTTGATTCAGGGCTCCTGAATTTCTATATCCTATTTCAAATTTATCCTTAGTATTTATAACCTGGGAGACCATTTCTAAATTTTATCTCACCATTAATGTAAGAAAATCTGCAAAGGATTCTGTGGCTAAATACACTGAACAATTGACAGTTCCTTGTTAAATGCAGTTTCTAGCTGACTAAATTGATGACTCCTGCTGTTGCATATTGATCTTTAATCAAGGTCACAGACTAAGGCATTCAGAATTGAAGCTGAGAAGACAAAACATTCGACAGTGTAACCTTATCCACTGTCCCACTGCCAATGAATTCTGATACTTAAACTTAACCCTCTTACGCCGATGGACGTATTTTACGTCGACATTTTTTGTCTCCCGTGTGCCGACTGGACATATTTTACGTCGACTTACAAAAGTTTTTTTAAAATTTGCGGAAAAATACTTATAGGCCTACCAGCCTAAAACTTTTGAATCACGCGCCTTGGGGGATGCTGGAGTTCAGGATCTTGTTTTGTTTACAATCGTTACGCAGGCGCGCTAGCGCGAATTTCTTTCTTGCCGCACTAAAAAGTATCTGTGACACATCTCTGAAATTATTTCGTCACTTTGACATAATATTTGTACCATTGTAAATTAGCCGTTACATGAAGTATTATATATGAAAATGTGCGCATTTTTATGTAGAATACAACAATAAAATATTCATGATTGTAGCTTTTATCAGTTTTGAGATATTTTCATATAAATAACGATAATTGCCAAAATTTCAACCTTTGGTCAACTTGACTCTACCGAAATGGTCGAAAAACGCAATTGTAAGCTAAAACTCTTATATTTTAGTAATATTCAAGCATTTACCTTCATTTTGCAACTAATTGGAAGTCTCTAGCACAATATTTCGATTTATGGTGAATTTATGAAAAAACTTTTTCCTTACGTCCGCGCGGTAACTCTTCCGAAAAAAATCATACATGCGATTGTGGTAATGTTTGCACCATTTTAAAATTAGCCGTTATATAAAGTTTTATATATGGAAATGTGCGCAATTTCATGCACAATACAACTAAAAACAACCCATGGTTGTAGCTTTTATCAGTTTTGAGATATTTTCATATAAATAACGATAATTGCCAAAATTTCAACCTTCGGTCCACTGTGACTCTACCGAAAGTGGTCGAAAAACGTAATTGTAAGCTAAAACGCTTATATTCTAGTAATATTCAAGCATTTACCTTCATTTTGCAACAAATTGGAAGTCTCTAGCACAATATTTCGATTTATGGTGAATTTTTGAAAAAAATATTTGTTTACGTCCGCACGTTACGAATTCATGCATTATTTTGTGATAATATCTCTGTGTTGCTTTTATCGTTTTACAATGTGTTATATACCAAAATGATTGCAATTTAGTTTACATTACAACGAAAAAAAAGTAACTTGTTATCTTTAACCGTTTTGTGCACGGCACGATTTGAATAAATTATATATGAAATTTCGTTTTTGTGCTATCATATATCGCATTATTTATATATGATAATTGATAATTTTTATTCATTTTCTGATGGTTGCTTACTAAAACGTCAGCCAATGACAAAAAAAGGAGCCAAAAATGAACTCTTAATCTTGAAAACTAAGCGCACTGTGATTTTTTGAAAAAATAGTTTTTTCCGCTTCCGCGCTCACTCTGAAACACCTCCGGCACACAGGAGACAATTTTTTTTTTTGTTTTTTTTTTACCGCTTCGGCCGTAAGAGGGTTACAACGGCTACAGTTTTCGACTGTGGACCTACCCTTCACCTATAAGGGTGTCAATCTACAAGGGAACAGGTACTGATACCAGAACCTTGGGTCCAAACTCCAGGTGGTACCAGCTGGGCTTGTGCAAACCCATCGCCTTCCCTCATTTTCCCTCCTTTATGCTCTACATTCCAGTTGTCAAATGATAACTCTACAAGAATGAGATCGGGTAACAGGTAGGACCCAGCAGAACTCACTGTAAAGATTCACAACTCATCGGACATGATACTGCTAACATTCTTCTTTCAGAGAGGTTTTCTTATCTAAAGACATTTTGCAGAAAAACAGATGGTAGTTAAGATATACACTTTATTAAAGAATTCATCTAAAAAATTTCACTTTCATAGTAAAGATATGAATGATTTCCTTTGCAAGATAGAATTATTGTTTCATTTTTCAAATTCAACAAAGCTCTGAAAGTAAATAGGAAAAATTGTTTTTTAATTGTTGTATCTTAAGGTTCATTTTATAGTTTCAAATGATTGCTTGTTAATTAATACTTCCCATTAAAGGAGGGTGGTGGTTCTGACAGTGAAGAAGAAAATGAAAAGCTACAGGAGTTGGAATCAGCTTTACGCCAGCATAGCCCAGAGTTCCTTGGTGATGCTACAACCAGTAAGCCAACTTCAATTGCTGAAAATTATCAAATTCACCTATCAACTGAACAGGTGAAGATGTTTTTATTGTCTTGAATTTTTAAGTAATATGATACTATAACAATTGCCTCATCTATAATCTTAAAATTGTGAAATTACCAGTATGAGATCATGTTACTTTTGTCAGTGTAAAATATGAAAACCATTTTATTAACTTAATGTAAGGAAAAAATAAATTGAAAACAAACACTAGACATGAAGTAGAATATTATCATATTGCTATTTGCTTTGACCAAAAGTGGGAAACATGAATTACTTGGCAAAATACCTTCCAAAACATGGTAAAAACCATGCAGTATGGTTGTTAACACCTGTCTTCAATAAACAAAGAATCATTACTGTACTCACTTTGTAGTTAAAATGTCTGAGACTTCATGATAATAACGAACAATATTGTAGAAACGTGAGTAATTAACTGGATAGCTGCTTGAGACGGATATTTTAAGAGAGTCTGAAATATAGTATAGTTTTATTGAGAATAAAAACACTGACTCTAAGATGAACTAGATAGGAACTGAATCTTCAGTAGTCTTCCATTCACATATTTTATTAAATTTTCTTGACATCTGCTTCCTCTTCTGCCATTTCCTCTGATTCATGGTCATCTCTGATGAAAGCTGAAATGAAAAAATCAAAGTTAGGTTTCTACAACAGCGTTATAATAAAATTCACTGTATTCACTACTGTCACTGTCAGAACTATTTGATAGTTCAGGTCTACTACTATCATTGTAATTTCCAAATAAAAGTCTGTACTACTACATCATCCAGAAAACTTCTCAACCTTCATGGAATATTTATTGTTACTGAAGGTCTAGCCTTTGTCCAGAGATTATCCTGTAAGTAGGAAATCAAATGTTACCATTTGTCACTAGAATATAGACAAAAGTTCCTTACAATGGCAAGGGAAATGCGTTATCTATAATGAACTGCCTAACTAGAACAAAAAGAATGATGATTGAGGAGATTAGTCCCACTACATGGATGAGACCTTTTAATGTATGAGGAGATCTGTCCCCTGCAGCAAAAATATTAAACTTTGGGGTTTTTTTCTTTTTTTTTACACATGCTTGGTGTTACCAAACAACATTCAAAGTTTCTTCACCTCAGAAATGCAACCCAGAGGTAACTGAGCTCATGACTGTTGGTTGGTATACATGGTAGCTGTGGGACTTGTACTCCCTGTTTACTGAGAGGTTCCTTGCTCTATATTTATCCCCTTTATCACCATAACTTTTCTTTCTGTACTGTAACTTCCCCTTCTTTATCCATTTTGTCATTCTTTACAATGTAGACTGGTAGTGATTGCTGGTATGTCACACTTAATGGATGAGTGCTGTCCCCTGCTACATCAGTTGCTTCTCAGAGTAATTTATGGCAATACACGTCTGACAACCCATGGTATCCCATGCATGAAATAGGTTTTCATAGTAACACATTATTGAAATACAAGTACCCCATAACTACTTTTACATTTATTGGTTTCTTATGAGAAATAGGAGTTCTAATGCTGGTTTTAAGGACCTAAGTCTCTCCCATCTAACTTTACTCAAAATGCCTATTCCAAAATACCAAACTCACTATTTCTCTTAGTTTCTTGGTCAGACAACATGAATAATATGGTATGCGTATAGCAGTTTTGGGTTGGGTGTGTGTGATTATGATGTGTGAGCAAAAGGGTAAATTATAAGTAATAGGTTTTTGCGAAAAATAGTTGATTTTTAAAAGATTACATATTCTGGTGCAGTATTTACAAGATTGAAATTTTCCCCACAGATCAGAATTGGGGAGCTGTTGTTTCAGCCCTACATGTATGGACTTGAGCAAGGTGGGATTACAGCCACAATTCAGTATGTATTAGGTCTCTTTGATGCTGAAACACAGAGTAAGTTGGTTAGCAATGTCTTCTTAACAGGTGGACCAGCCTTTCTTCCCGGTCTCAAGTCTAGGATAGAAAGAGAACTGTTAGCAATGAGGCCATTCCAGTCACACTTCAATGTTGGTTTAGCACAGGTAATATCTTCATTATTATACTGTTTTATGACCCAGTGGATTAGAGAGACTTGATTTGAAGTTCATTATTCTTGTTGAATTAATGCAGTGTTTTGATGGCACAAAACATATTTTTCATACAGATCAATTAATCATAAAATGCCTATTTCATGTAGAACTTGTTACATTTGCACCTGTATTCTCAAAAGAACACTTCCACTTCTGCTAGCTAGGCTCCTACCGCCACTTCATATCTGCACTTAATCAGTTGAGTAACTCCGTATCATCAGTCTCAGCAGCTCTTGTCTTTATTCCACCTTTCTGTCATGCTAGGTTTTTCTTGCTTTTAGCTTTATTTTTTATTTTCATCCTGGTTTTGCTGTGCTTTCTTCTAGTGTGTAAACATCAATGGGAACTAGTTTCCATCTCCCTACCCAGCATATTCGAAAGTACCCAATCTTTGTTTTATGAAAGGGATTTCTTTGCTAGTAATTTTCTCTCAGCCCTTTATGTTTGCTACTTATTTTCTTATACCTTTAAGCAATTCAGTGCAAGGGTGCGATGTTTCAAGTGAGGAAAATGCATTGTTATAAAAAAACAGAAGTTATTTTTGTATATATTGAATTGATTTTTTGTTTTGTATGAAATTTCACTCATTATATAATGAAATTATTAAAAGAAGTCAAATGAAATGGGAAAAGCATATGTAATGAATTAGCATAAAATAATTTTCAATTCAAATTTACTGCAATACCAAGAAACTGAATTTTATTGTTTCCTTGATTTGGTCATTGAAATTACTTATATCATGATAGTAGTCACTATTGAATTTTGGTCTCTTTCACGTTGTTTATTACACGTAGAATTACAATGTAATTAAATATTATTTCATTCAGCTGGTGAAAGAAAATTTTATTTCCAGAACCCTGTTTTAGATCCTTGGTTTGGTGCTCGTGATTCAGCTGCTGATTTAGTGAAAATTGGAATTACAAAGGAGGATTATCAAGAACATGGAGGAGACAGAATTAAACATTATAAATTAGGTGAGACCCTAGGTTTTCATGCCAGCAGTGTGCTTCATGGGACACTGCAGGCATTACTAAAGGCATTTCGCAGTGTCCTTGGGTTTTTCTCTTAGTTTTCAACCATTTTAGTTTTCTTTCTTCAACTTAGTTATATATCTTGCACCTTAATCTCCACTCCCAAAGAAGGCACCCATACTAGGCTCTGTTGAAGCAATATTTATGGAAGTTCAAATTTTATCGAGTGTTTAAATGACCATCTGGGCACTATTTATTGAGAGATTTCATGAGAACCTTTTGAACCCCTAGAATTTGTTTGAGCGAGACCAATGTCAGATGGAAATGTAGGGTTTAACAAGCTTGGAACTTTCCACTCTCAAGAAAAGCATTCTTGTATGTAGAAAAATGTACCATAGCTAGGATTGGGGTTCATAATTGGTAGCCGTGATGGAGTTGCTGGTTAAATGAAAATACTTTATGTAGAACTGAGAGTTATTAACAAAAGTATTTGTGTTAAGTGCATTGATAATGATATTGTATTATGCTTTAATTTAATTTTAGTTAAAATTTATAATATAACTAATAATATTGTACAAATAATAACAAGATCAGTAAAAGAGTTATAGCAAAAACACTAAAATTGATTCAGTCATGTAACAAAAATCCCGAAGGTCTAAGTAATTTTAAGCTATCCTCCTTTGATTTTAGTACCCTTTATACTAAATTACCTCATAATAATATTTGATGCATTGTTGCCTCATGTAATAAATAAGGGCACTTTGATGTAGAAATTGTATCGAATATTATTGTGGTAATTTACTATACAAGGTATCAAAATCAAAGAGAAGATTGTGTGCAGGCATACGTCGAATGAACTCACAGAAATCTTCACTGTTAAGCATTCTTGGCCTAGTGTAACAGTCCAGTCCTTTTTTTTTTATGTCATAGGCACTCAACTCTTCCACTCTTATATAGTACTGTATGTGTTTCCTTATATATTTCTGCCTCAAAATTAGTATGCTCCCATGAATTTTTCAAAATTTACTTTGTCCAAGCTGGTTTTTTGCTACCCCATAAACTAGTATTTCTGGCACTGCATGAGATAACCTTTCCAAAAATTCTCTTTAAACTAATAGTAATCATGGTCTTTTAAAGGCAACAAATACTGGGCTCCTTTAACACCAGTAGCTCCAGAATCTGCTCCTGGGTCTGCAGTCCCCAGCAAAGAGACCACACCGGCCCCTGAATCTGCAGTGTTAAGTGATGCATCGCGTATGGAAGTTACCTCAGAAACCGCTTAAAACAATTACCATGCAGTAAGTTTGATATTTCTTGAATTAATGGAATAGGCAAACAAAGTAGTTGTAAACATTTGGATACTTAACATTATAATTAGCTAAACCAAAATACTTGCTTACATAACATTTAAAAGATAAAATTGTTCATTCAGTATACAAACCTTTATTGTACTTTGTCCCACCCAAAATGTTGCAGTAGTAGCCAACAATTGTGTCATTAGATGAAAACACTTGTTTTCTTCCTGGGTGATTTTCAACCACCATAGTGAGCTTCTGTATTCAAGAATGACATTGATACCTCATTACTCCTTTGATGATGGAGCATATGCAAGTGTTATTTCAGTATCCATTAGTATATTCATCGAGTATTAATTATGAAGCTTTCTGGGTAAAGTTGGTATAGATATTGTGTACTTGTTATCAGGATGTGTATCTGTAGATCATATTAACTATTACTGTATATATTGAATTATAACCTGAGTAAAAAGTGGCATGAGTTGTTGTTGTTGACATGGGCATCCATTAACTTCATGTTTCAGCTTATTTTGTTAACTGATGACAGCTCTTCTTCTGTCACTAGTACCCCTGCTTCTGATGTGGTTTTCACACCCATACCCTCTCACATGGCACTTTCATATGCTGTTTCTCCTTATAAGTTGAACTGCTTCTGGCAATGTGTGTACTTGCCATCTGCGTTTTTCCTGCTAGTTCCTTTGCTTCAATAAATTATTTTGCTTCCATCACTATCTGCACCTTTATCTCTGGTCACTACGTATTGTTGACTCCTTCAGACAATCATCATTGCTCCTATGCCTCCAATCCTACTTCAGAAGGAAGTATGCCAATATCTCACATGTAACTCTCAATTTTGTTTTCATTTTGTTTTTCAAATTTAAACTCCTTAATTTATTTTCACCATCTTGAGTTATACAGTGGAGGCAGGGCAGATGAAAGGTGGAAGGAAGGACTCTTGAGCAGAGAAGCTTAATCTTTACACACACTCACAAGCAGCCAATGAGAGAACAAAACTTCTATGACAGTCAGGACGTCTCTATTAACTTTTCGAAGGCAATGCACAAGAAGATATGTAATGATATCTTTTTTGATGTTGCTTTTAAGCTAATAACAGTCACAAAAGCTACAAAGCAGATAAGGGGATGCCCAGCCTCATCACTTGGCTTTCCCACTCTTCCTACCCCACATGTTTGCCGCCTCCCCCAAACACAGAATGTCCAGCCACTTAAAAGCTGGAAACAATATATCATAATGTTTTATATGACGTTGCATTTTAGCCAGTTCTGAAAGTTCCCAAGTTTTCAAACAGATGAGGGCTTTTCTAGCTCCCCTCCCCTCATTACCAAAATGCACTTACCCAGCCTACCTCTCTATAATACTGTACACCTTTCTGTGTATTATATAACCGTACTAGTGTTATTACATTTTCTGCCCATGCAACATTGCCAAAAATATGGAGGACTTTTCATTCATTTTTATTTATTTTATATACATATATATCCATGTCAATTTTTGGGGGCTGCATGTTATCAGACAGTGCGTATGCAGATCATCGTGCGATTACTCTTTAAGTATGGGTAGCGGTATAAGATGGTGAATTAACTCGCGCATGAGGATTCTTGTTTGTGCTTGAGGGAGGATGATGTACACATGAATGTGCACATATCTTGCAATAAGGGACAGGTACTATATACACATTTTTAGAATTTCATTTTGCAGCTACATCTCAGAATTTAATATGTAAATCAATATTTTAAATTGAATGCTACAAAACATTGGTTAGGCTAGCCTATTAAATACTTTATATGGAATAAGCTGTGTGAGTGGGCTCCAGTGCACTTTATTGTCTTTGTTATATAACAGATTTCATTACTGACTAGAAGAGATAGGCGTTGAGTTGACACTTTAGAATACAAAATTCACATCTGAAGTCAGTTATCTAAAGAAAACCAGACATGCCAAACTATGATTTATTTTGTGCAACATAAAATACAGTATGTTCAATTTTTTACACTAACCTTTTTACAGTGGATGTACAGATTCTGGACATTTAATTTGTACTGAAGAAAGACATTGTTTTGTGTAACTGGCTACATTGTGTAATATTCTATACATAAACCTTAAAATTGTGTCCCATCACCAATATTGCCAAAATGCTAATACTCTACACTTTTCTGTGCTTGATTTTAAACTACACGTTACAATGCTCAATATTATATTTGAGAAAAATGAACAAATTTCATGAATTGGATATAAACTTAAAAAATTATTTAACACTTCATGGTTGGAATTTTAAAATTTTATAGCAATTTGTACCAGAATAAAATTAGCATATTGGACATATCACAAAGAATTACATACAGTTTCCACGGGCATTAACTGCAAGTTAGGCCAATTCTTACAAGCATCTTGGGGTTTAAAAAAATGTATTTCAACAATTTAAATCTTCACCAGGTTGTTTTTCAATGATGCTAGATTTGTTTGTTCGAACTGAATATATGGTACAAGAAAGCAATTAACACACTAAGACCAAGCATTCAGATGTAATAAGGAAGTTGTATCCAATTGCTCAGACTTTGATTTCTTCAAAATTACCAGTTTCATTACAAACTATGGCCTTTACTAAATCACAGTAATCCTTATTGCAGATTATAGACATTTGTTTTTGTAGAATTGTTGTTACATCAACATAAATAAGATTTTGTTTTCCAGTAATCTAAATTTTATTATTTTTCCAAGCTAAATTTATAATCTAAATATATTTTTCTGTTGAAAAGATGTGGTAATTTGAGGGGGTGGATGTGTTGAAGAATCATTCTGTACATTGGCAAGTTGTTAGTAAAGTTTGTAGTACAAATTATTTGCTTTGTTAGTTGTGAGCATAGTAGCGGGTAGTCCTTGACGAGCTGTAAGTGTGGTCACCCTCTACAATGAACCCCACTAAGCTGTCAGTATAAAAAGTAGCCACGCAAAGTCCCCACTTATCAAGGATTTCCCACTGCTGTGCTAACAACCATCAAGGCAAGCATGCTGTCAAAGCTCCATCCACAACTTGGCAACCCACAGAATGGCTCCAACCATTATATAAATCATTCTTTAGTAGTACAACATTCTTTCATAGTACAACATAACTTTAGTGTTTGCTAGAAAACATCAGTATCTTATTCCTTGAGCATTATAGCTTTTAGTATATTCAGTAGCTGTTTTTTAAATTACAGGATGACAAAAATTGAATTCCAAATACCTATAGCCTTCATAGTTAGTCCTCATGGTACAGTATGTAGTGTGTTTATTTACCAAGTATAATTGCATTGACTTTAGTTTTAAGCTTGTAAGGATATTTGCAGTTGAAATGCACACAGTGGAACAATAAATACGGTACCCTGATTCTGTCACCATTACCTACCAATTGCACATTGTCACTTAGTACCATCATGCGTGGACTTAATAAAAAATACCTTATACACCGGTCAACATATTTTTTAAAAATTTATTATAAATAGTAATAAAAATACATCAACATGTATGAGATCGAATGTAGCTAGAAGCACCTGAAATTTACACGATTGCACCTTACAGTTGGAAAAAATTGAGAAGCAAGAAGTCAAAGGAATTATACCTACAGTATAGTTTTGAAAATTTGATATACACTGTCAATTTTGCTAGATGAGTTTATGCTATGAAAGCACAAAATTTGGAAAATTAAAATATGAAGGCTTCACCAAAATTTTAAAATGCAATATTTAACTTCCTATATTACACATGAACTAGTGCATATTTATTTTATTTTAAAATTATTTTAAGTTATCCAAAGTGAGAAATTAATATAATGACTTTGCAAGTTCCAAAACTAACTTACTTTTAAAGCATTTAGAAATGTAACACTGTACATAGACAGGTCAGATAAAACTGTAATCTCTTGATATCAGCAAATAAGAAATATGGAGTTTCTAAAGAAGTGCATAAATGTAAAGTCACTCAGAAAAGTGTGATATACTCTGTACATGATTATAAATGCCACTTTAGACATTTTATACCGAGTAATTTCATCTTATTTAGACTTATAAGTATTCCAGTACACTGAACTCGTGGATTTTGCCATCAAAATCAGTTCAAGTTCAAGTTTAAAAATCTAGGTTTTTTACATATATGAAAATATAAAAAATATTTTTCTTTACATTGGTAACTTCTAGTAACAGTCCTTTCCATAAGCAATAAGACAAACTCTTTTTCAAGTCTTTGCCATACTGCCTCCGACTGGTGCCTTTGCAATCTTGCTTCAGTAGAATCTAGTCCAAAAGAGGGTGATTACAGATTCTATATACAGCCGTTATATTGCTTTGTGTACATACGTATTATTTCATATATTTTACATTAAAAATGTACAGTTATATAAGCCGAAGAAAGCACGCTTCTTAAACTACTAGACAATATTTTGACTTCGTAGAAGACCTTCTATCTCAGCATCCGGAACTTTATGTACAGTCAGAAGATGAACCTTCATGTGGTAATGTCGGGAGAGCACTTTACGACATACAGGGCACTTCGTACGTAATTGATGAACCTTCGAGAAAAAAGTAAAATTTACAAAATGTTAGCTTTAGTTTACAGTGACTTCTAAAGTAGTTTATAAAACTCTGGTAAATTGATACAAATCCATTTTTATGTGTAGGGAATTACTAAGTTCATTCAAATAAAAGTTTAAATCAAATTGTAGCAAAAAGATTAAAAATGTATTGATTCTCAAATCTGTTTTTACAAAAATAAAAAGTCTTGTGTTATGTTTCATTTTACTGTAGCTTAAACAAGTAGCAAATACTTTTCCCCATTTACCCTTTGGTAGGTTAGCACCATCAACAACAAAAAATGACAAATTTGTAACTAATTTGTAGTTTTCATAACTAACAAACCTTCGGTCTTAACATTAGGATTTACTAGCGCCAAACTGGAAACCGGTAGAATTAAAATTAAACTTGTGCGATCCAGGGACTATTGGCATCTATACCAGGTCACGGGGCATGTATACCCAGAATGCCCTCGGCGTCATGTGACCCACCAATTATACTTCTAACCCAGTTTAGACTGCTAGAGGGGTGGTTTGAGGTGGGCCTTTAACTGTTAAGACCTCAGGTTTGTTAGTTATGAAAAATACAAATTAGTTACAAATTTGTCATTTGTTCATATACGAAACAAACCTTCGGTCTTAACTTATTGGAGGGAGGCAAGTCTTTAACTGACTGGGAGTTTGCCACCTATATCCATTTCCGAATATTAGGAGTATTCTAAGAGAATGGACTATAAACCCTTGAACCAAAGATATAAGGAAATCTATTGGTTTCCCTTACTGGGTGCTGGTATCATGCCATGGTTTATAAACTATGGGAAAATAGAGGACCCTCCTTTCTCATAAACCACTCTTGTCCCTTGTATCTGGATCTACCATCGCAGATTTATCGTTAATTATTGTTCTTAGGGATTTGGTTAACATGGCCTACCAGAAATTTAGTTACACATGGTCTTATATCCCACCCCCATCAATCACACTAGAAATGTCAAAAGCAATAATGCAGGTTTTCCAAACCTTCCTGAGGGAGGATGATGATAGGGTGTAAGGTAGGAACACCAGTCATTCTTGCTTGACAGAAGAAATGATTATTAGTCATGATACAGAAACAGCAAGTTGATTACTCAAACTACTCACATTATTTGACTTCAAGAAAATACCATTGTTTTGCCCAAGGGGAAGGTATTTCATTTCAGGGTTCTCTTGTTTTTATCTTGCTACAACAACTGAAGCTTTTACCAATCTCAAATAGAGAAAGAACTCATAGCAAAGTGTTGGAGGCAATAATTTGTGAAAAGGCAAGGATGTTGCAAGCCGAGCTCAGTAAGGGCTGCTGTTAGTGAATTTAAGGCCTGCAGAGGTTGGTTTGAAAAATTAAAAAAACAAATGGGCATACATAATGTGCTTACTTGAGTGATTAAGGACACGTTTGCAAAATGGAGTGATGTACAAAAATTTTTGGAGATTTAACATCCCAACAAAGATGTTGGAATCCATGTCTCCAACAAGTTTGATGACAATGTCTTGTTTCAATTGTTCATACGTGAAACAAACCTTCTGTATGAACAATAGGATAATTTCCAAGCGCTAGCTGGTAACCAGTTAAAAACAATCAAAGATTGTAAGCTAGGAATCTGTGAGATCTGGCAACTCCTGAATGTACGAGGTGATAGCTGGTTAGAGACCATGCACCACGCTCCTTAACTGCCTTGGGGAGTAGGCACTTGCTTTTGCTCTCCTTCCAAGCCGGTTGATTTGTGCCCGTGTTTCTTTCCTTTCTGTGTTTGTGTGTGATTGTTATTGTTTATCATGGATTCCTCTGAGTCTTCACGGCCTCATCAACTCATGTGCCTGGGCATTCGGGGGGACTTCCGTGCTTAAGGTTTCTGGCTGCTGCTATCACAGATCCTCATACGACATACAGTAGGTGCCGAGCTAATTATTGCACGATTACTAATCTTTGCCCTGAAAGTCGTTCCTGGCCTAAGTCGCAGTGGAGAGTGTTTTAAAAGGAGGGAACATGCAGACTTTTGACTTTTCCTTCTTGAGAGGGTTTTTCTTCTCCTCAACTGAACGATTCGACTTCTCCCTCTCCCTGTGGCTAGTTCAAGTGTCATAAACGGAGGGTCTCTTCCCCGCCTCCTGCTAGTAACACCTCGTAGAGAGAGGGGTTTCACTCCTGTTTCTTCTCCATCACTGCCTTGCCATCATGTCAGACGTTGGAGGATCAAGGACTTTGTGGTTACGTCACCTGCGTGTTCATGCAAGTGAGAAGAGTGCTTTGCCATCTGCCCCACAAGGTAGTGTTTCTGCCTCACGTTTGTGTTCGTGAGGTTGGCAGTGGAGCTAGTGGAAGGAAGGCATTCTCATCTTCGATACATGGCCATGTATCTCCTGTACGTGCAAGTAATGCATTGTCGACTTCCCTTCACAGCCATGTCTCTCCCTCTCATTTATGTGTTTCTCCATCTTCCATACACGGACGTGAATCATTCTTGCACGTACGGGCTGAGGATATCAAAGGTGATCCCTCTTCATCTCTTCCTGTACCAGTTCGTCAGCGTAAGGACAATAAGGCGCTGATTAAAAGGTCAAAGGTTGCAAATACGACGGTGGCTCAAGCTTCGTCTAAGGGCAAATTTTAGTGACATCAGAAACAAATATCTCGGGACAGTTCTGCTGTGTGACAGGGGTCCAGTGACTCTCAAGCTGGTCCTAGTGCCAGTAAAAAATGAAGATTGGAAGTAACCCCAGATAGTTTATTGGCACTAAGTAGTAGTAACTTGAAGAATATGAAGGGACACCAACCCCAGAGCCCAAGAGACTTACAACCAAGGTATTGGCAGATGGTTTTTCCCTGACAAAGGAGGGAGTGGCAAAGTTTGGGGCTCAGGACCCCAACACTGCCAGGTACACTAGGTTGCCAGAGGGGTCATTAATTCCCAGCAGTGCTACATGGAGATTTGGGAGGAGACAGCTTAGCCTGAAACACTTTTTTTAAGAAGGTAGAGAGGCCTCCAAGAGATCTTGTACCCTCTTAACTCGCATGCCTCTCCAGACTCAGATGCCCATGCCCCAGTGATATCTCCAGCAGTCTGCAGAACTAGGCTCACCTGCCCAATATCTCCAGCCAATTCTGCAGGCTCTGTAGAACTAGACACGCCTGCCCCAGTACCTCCAGCAATGTCTGCAGGTTCTGCCTCTCCAGACCCACCTGCCCCAGTATCTCCAGCACCTTCCTCCACCCAGTAACCTACTCAAGCCTGTCCTTCTTGGGTTGGTACTCCTGATAAGCCTAACGCCGACCGCACACCTCTATCATCTCTGCCCACATATCTGGAACGAAAACAAGATGGCGATGCACACCTCTCCCTGCAGGGAAAGGAGCACAATTAGGTCATAATTACTTCCCAAAGCACATCCTGATACATCCAAGCTTTGACTTTACAGGCAATCCATTTGAATATGTGAAAATCCAAAGCACAGGCTACGAATTAACTGTACCTTAAGAGTTTCTGCACCTAGACTTACTACACGATGAGTACCTAGACGTCATAAGTGTCGAAGAAAATATCCAGGCGTTTGTCTGCTTCTTGTGATATCCAGGAAGGGCTTCATGTTCACATGCCCGGGAATTCCAAACAACAGATTCAAAACAACAGGGGCAAACTAAACCGGCTTTAAAAGGATGGAAGCAAAGCACATCCTCTCTTAAAGGCGGTAAGAAAATAACTAACGGGGTCATGAGTTAAAGAGGGGTATGTGGGTGGCTCCACATGTCTCGTGACTAAGCACAGATGCCAATAATCCCTTGCGTACACAATTATTTTAAACTTTACCGGTTTCAAGCTGGCGCTAAGTATTTATCCTAATGTTAAGATCGAAGGTTTGTTTCGTATATAAACAAATAGGTGTTTCCAGTCAAAACCTTAGGGTTTTGTATATTGTAGCTACCAACACCTTGATTATTCTTGGTATGGTATTGCCTTACAAAGTTGAAGCTCCCAATTTTTTACAAACCCATTACACCGTAGTATATGGTAAAATAAACTACTCACATATACTTGTCACAGGTCTCTGATATAATTAAATCTCTTGTTGGAGCTCTGGTTCCCATATGTATGAAGGTCTTCTAAATCTTTTGCTATTTACTGCATGATGTTTTAGGGTTTTTTATGTTAGAATATTTCTTAAATTTTGAAAGTCCTGGCACTGAAGGCTGATCCATTTTTCCTGGATAAATGGTCAAGGCTGGAAGTGCTATACTGGTTGACTTCACAAAGGTGGAATGCCAGAATAATCCTAGATTATTGAAGAAAAAGTGGGTGGAGCAAAAATTGCTCAAGATCACAGGATCAAGACAGGGACATTTTGATCCACACAGACAACTGACTGCATAGCCAAATTCTCAAATGCCAAAGAATAAGAACATGCAGGAATGGCTGAAGAGAGGTGATGTCTAGAGGAGGCCGAGGCCATGGGAATGTCAGCATTTCACTAGGGAAGACAGCAACAGCAGTAGGAACAGAACAAGGTGCTGAGGCAGTGGGGCACAGCTAACTTTTAAACCTTTGAATCAACAACGCCAAGGAATTACCCATGAAGACCACTAACTTGGGGCAATAAATCCACAAAGAACTCTTCATCAATAAGCCTGAAAGTAGACAGATGAAGACTGACTTGGAGGAGGAAGTGAGGGGGGGAGGGTGATGTGTGGAATGAAGGTGGAGGCAATGGTAAAGGCAAACAAATTAAAGCCCTAAGTGAACATTACTGATGAAATGGTGAACTATGATCAGAAGAGGAAGAGAAAAAAGTTGATGGCCCAAAAATATGGTGCATAAAACACAAATTTTGACATTTTGTATCATTATGTGCTATGCAATTAGACTAAAACAAAACTGTGATGTCACAAGTTACATCCCGGAGTAAGACGTCCGCAACACTAAACAGTGGTAGAGCCTGGTGAGAACAGCATTAAGTCCAACCATTATCAAGATGCACAGAAAATATTGTTGAGCATCCACAGAAGTTTTCTAAGCATGCACACTGGAACCATTTTCTTAGAAATGGTATGCTGTGTGCAACATGCATATTGACTAAGGATTTTTTATAAATATGTGCTTGTGGTAAATAACTTCATATGGCACACATACTTATTTACAGAGACCTACATTTCTTCCCTACAAACTGTATTAATCTTACATCAAAACTAATCCTGTGCAGTGAAGCAGAGGCATTACCTGTCTCTACAGTAGCTTTTATAGGAAACTCTGTTGTTACTCCATTAGTAGTGTAGTTTACATCTTTTTTTAAGGATCTACTTTACTTTCATAGAATTATAACCTTGCAGACATTCAATAAAGCTTTCTCATTCTTTAGAGACTTTTTTTATGTTTAATGCAAGTATGACCAATAACTCTTAAGATTGTGTGCTAATACTGTCAACAATTATTCTTATAAATTATATTAATGATATCAATATAATTACAGGCAATACCATTTGTCAACGAAGAAGACCATTGCATTATAGAAGAGCATTATTAGAAGCATGCTGTTTTCAAGTCCAGCACTGTAAAAGCAAAAGTGCATTAAAGTCCTTTTTCAAACTTTCATTTGTTTGAATTCACGTTTCACAAAACGTAATGCGTCACTTGATTTTATAGCTGATGCTTTTAATAAATTATTTTCACATTATCTCATGTAATGCTTCAAATAGACATAAGACACTTTGTAAGACTTATTCAAATAAAATTTTTTTTACATCAGATCTTTAACCTTGGCTGTTCTGTATGATCTTTAAAACTTTTATTGGTAGTAGAAGTACTTAAAGACTCAAGATTAAATTTCAATTTTTTACATAAAGATGGAAAATGATCACAGGGAATGTAGAAGGGTTGAAGGCAGCGGTGAGCACTGTAAACTAAAAAGATAACTGATAGATATACAAGCTCTTCAATTTGCATAAGCCTAAACATCAATTTAAGGATACTAAGAAAGTGCAAATTCACTTGTTAAAACCAGTAAAGCAGTGGACATCCCAGCTTCTTGACAATGTCTGCACACAAGTGGTTTACCTGATGGGTTGGGGAGGCAGATATTCCAAAAAGGTTGAACAATTCATAAAAAATCTAAAGAAGCTAACATCCAACCTGATAATGAGCCACCAAGGATCCTTGATGCTTGAAGACTTTTCCACATACTTTGCAAACTGGATAGCCTCCTTTGTTATAATTTAATGGTAACGGAGATAAATTCTCACCAGAAGGCCAATCGACTGTCAAAAGGAAAAAAATTAGCTGAATGAATTCTGATATATCTTAGAATATGAAACATACAAAGCATAAAAAATTATTTTGCATTTGAAAATTTAGAGTAAACCTATGATTTGTGTAAAATCTGCAGGAAAAAATACAGGTTGCTAGAAAGGACTGGCAAATACTTTGATTAAAAAACTATATAAAGATGACAATTTTCAGTAAATAGCAAACTAAATCAAACTATATAAGGTATATAAACAAACAAAAAATCACTGACTTCATATTGAAATTTTCTCATTTCAGTATAGTTAAGTAAACAGGTTTAATACAGTATCACCAAAGCTGAAGATCAAAAATACTGTTTATACTGCACAGGCATATGCAAGCAAAATATAGTACTGATTACTCTATCTTGTAAAATGTAAATTTCATACAAGGAACACAAGTAATTCAAAACTAAGACTATAATTACAAGGAATAATTCAAAATTAAGAGACAATGTTCACTTACTTTCTTTAAAACTATCAACACCCAGATTTGATCTGTCATGATTACTAAATTCAGATTCAGATTCTCCATCAGGCAAAGGGGTTTCATCTTCACTTTTTAAACTCAAAGGTGTTTTCTCAGTTGCTACACCTGATGATGGAAAGAACATCCATTTCATTATGAAAAGCTCAAATAACCATACATTAACAAAGTTCAATGATCTACTTAATACAGGTTTCTTGATAGTGTCAACCATACAGAGTTAGATAAAAATCATACATTTCTAAAAAGCCATTTTTCCTACACTTCTATCTATCAAAATATTTGCTTAGGTATACCTAGCAAAAAATAAAGGAGAAAAGAATTGCAAAACACACTGCATCCCTATATTTTTCAATTCAATTAAATTATACTAATACGTAATGATGATATAAAACTTAACTAATCTTCACAACAGCAATTAAACATTCTCTTAAAATAAAATTTAGTCTCTGTAAATACAGTCACTTCAAAAACATCTTTAGAGGCAATTTCATGTTATAAACTAAAACCACCAACCTCTTGGACTAGCAGCCCTTGTAGAAGGAGATGCTCCACTAGCTGTTGCTGGGGATAAAGCAGATGATCCTGTATTACTAACTCCAGAGAGAGGTTCTAAACCTGAACCTTCCGGTCCATCGTATGATGATCCCTGACTCTTAATTGAAGACTGATTCAGTGCTGTGATTGTGGTTGCTTTGACGGTCATTTCTTCTGGAGGACTTTTCATACCCGTAGATGAATTTTCAGATCTGCAACATTGTATATATAAGAATATTGGTTAATGAACAATATTTTGATTCAGTTGTCTGGTTAAACTAATTAATACTGTAATAAGTTAACAATATAAAAAGTATGTTGTTCCAGTTAACAATACTCATGGCTCTTGAAATAATTCACCAAAGGGTAAAGGATAAACAATGAAATGCGAATCAATATAAAACAAGAAAATTTTCCCTACGAAAATATCTCAAAAACAAAACCTAATATACAGTAATAGAAACTGTATGGAGTAAACATACAACTTGCAATCAAGGAATCTTTATAAAAATAACAAACATAGTACTTCAAAAATAGATCAACAGTAAAGCCTTAATAATTACTCATGCTGTAGAGCATGGAAACCTTCAGCAAGTCAAGAGAGGTCATATTCTCTGGCAAAGACACCTGGGAAAGAGAGAAAAGCTCATCTCAGAAGAGAAATATAATGCATGTGATCTGCTGAATAATGCCTCTGACTGGAGAGATACCCCTCTAATAAAGAAAACAACAGAAGACTGCTTATTTTGTCTAGAGCAAATCTGTTTTGGACTGGCAGACAGCATTCGACCTAACCTATGCAGAACTGAGAAAACCCTCCCTTGCATGAGCTACTGGATGGTTTCCAGCCATGAAGCACAAGTGATCCCACAGAATGGCAGTACTTCAGCAGATGAGGCTACTGAAGCAAAATGACCCATGAGAGGGGTTATCTCTTGGCACCTCAACAAGAAAGCCCTACAGATAGGGATACCTCTTGGTCATGGCCAACAAGAAGCCACCAAAGTCATCCTGAGACCAGGTGTAACCAACATACAATCAACCACTCGACACATCAGGCATATAAAATGAATATTGTCCTACAGGTGCTGAAAGGTGTCCTCAAGTGCAGCCCATGGGCACAGGACAAGAGAATAGCAGACCTGGAGCTTTCTGCTTAACATGACTGCTTCTTCAGCACTGTTTGTACCTCTCATACAAGGCACAATATCTGGATGACTCTAGAGAAAAAGCTAGAAACATGATCAGCTGAAGAGAGGGGCTGAAAAGCGTTGCCACCTGAAAGTAGCCAGTACGCATCCCAAAGGTTATACAATACTCAAGGGTCTGTCCCCTGTTGTTGCCACATTAACTAATAGTGACAGGCATACCCAACTTGCAGCAGCTGGAGAGGAAGATTGCTAGCCTGTGTCTTCCTACTGTCTTCTTCCCTTGTCTCGTTTTCATTTCAAAGCCTGTTAGGAACAATCGTTTGCCGATTGTTCCCTTGGTGGATTGTTGCCTCCTTTGTTTTTGTTTTTTAATTGCTGGCGAGTTGACGTCTGTTGGATGGCGTCAAACTTCGTCAGTCAGGTCCTGGAGGGGAGAACAACCAGTCAGGTTCAGAGAGGCAGTCTTGGCAGCAGAGCAGCGGAGAGTATCTGAGGACGAGTTGGTAGTTGTATCAACCCTGTCGTGAACATCCAGTGGTCGAGGAGGACCTTCATACTGTATCTGAGGACGAAATGGTTGTTGTGTCAACTCTGTCTTGATCGTCCAGCATTCGAGGAGGATGTCCATATTGTCTCCGAGGACGAGGTGGTTGCCGTATCGGCTCTGTCTTGATCGTCCGGCATTGGACTGTTGTCCTCATTGTTTGAGGAAGTGTTCCCGTTTTGCTCTGTGTAACATTATGCCGCTTCAGTGTTAATTCTCATTTATTATTATGCTGCCGTTTTTACATTTATTGTAATCGTTATTTCACTGCTTTTTCAATGTGTTTGTGTATTATGCTGCCTGATTTTGTATATGTATTTATGTACTGCACTGCTTTTTCATTTATACCGTGGTCCTCTATATATATGATGTCGCTTTTATTATTTTAGTTATGCTGCTTATGAAATTGTTTGTTGAATTGTACAAGAATCACTTAATTGGATTATTACTGTTGCTGCCTTTATTATTTAATTCATTGTGTATGTTTATTTTGTTTATCACTGGACCTGACTCACTTGTACATTTTGTATATAATAAACTAATTTTAAGGTAATTTGTTTTGGTTTTGTTATGCTCCTCCCTCCTTTGTTTGTCACCTGTCGTTAGTCACTACGGCCCAATTGCTTATTTTTAAGAACCTGTCGATCTCGAAAGTCGAGATCGTAATAAAGCCTGAAGGTGGATTGAAAGGACTGAGAAGGTTCCTTGCTATCCTATGAGGGAGAAGACTGCTGAGAACTGATAGGATTCAGATGAGGTATGGCCTTTCCCTAACCTTGATGTTGTTAAGGTGTGGTGGGATCACAAGACTCCCATCCTCTTCAACATCACCACAACCAGACAGACACACACACACAACAACTTTACAACCCCAAAATCTATCAAATAACACATCAACGGACAAGACTGCTGCCAAAACCAACTTTATGCCTTCCACGAACGCCTTACTTCTTACGACTCTCATAACAGACTCCCACTACTGATCTACACAACAGACACATGCTTCCAACCGCCATTTAACCACTCCCATTTATTCTTCCACCAATCTCTCTCTCTCTCTCTCTCTCTCTCTCTCTCTCTCTCTCTCTCTCTCTCTCTCTCTCTCATGCAACCCTTGGAGACGTTGTCAAATATAAACTACTATCATTATTCCTCCATAGAGGTATTTGCCCTCAAAGGGTTAGCTGATTGCCTTTGCCAAACCTAGAAAAACTGAGTATCATGACACTTCTCCACCACCATCTTGACCTTACCCTACAAAAAGGGCAAGAACAAACATAGCAACAAACCATTCCTAAGATGAAGAGATGGAGACCACTCTAAGTGGAAACCTGTCCAGAACAAATCAGAAATGGCACTGCAGCATATCAAGACCATGTTTGCCCAAAGATTAGCATTGAAATGGGAGAGGAAGCTAATGAACCAATCCAACCATGGTCACATTTACTGTCTTCACTCTAAAAATAAGTTGGGTCAACTAAAAGACTTTGTAGCCTTTTTCTAGAGATCCCTTCAAGACTATCTCCTAGCTTCCCTGGTCTAGAGATGGGAAAGGCAAAGGAGAAAATGAGGAGGACGAGGATAAAAGAAGATGGCTAACAATAAAGTGGATAATGCACAATTACACTTCTTCAACTCCTTATGACCAAGGACTCTCCAGCCTTTTCCATGATCAGTAAGAATGCAGTTAAGTGGGGCAACCCTGAAGGGATATTAGTTGCAGAAGCTGCTGAAGAAACAATAGCAGGAATGACAATTACTACAAGAGCAGAAATGCCCACTGAGACAAATACAGGGGTAGAAGTCGTCACAATATCCAAATTCTCTTGTAAAAAGTAAATGATGGACAGAGCCTAGTTACTAAGGAGAGGCCCTCAGCAACTGTTTATCTCCTTGAGGTGTCTTAGATAGTCAGCAAAACAGGAGAAAATGAGAGGGGAGAAGACTCAAGTTGAAAGCATGCACATCCACTGTATCATGCCAGAATGAGTGAGCAGACTGGTCACTGTCCAACCCATCTGCTCTCCTCTAAGACCTAGCTTGTAGACACACCCAGTTACCATTCCAGGGGTGGAAGCAGGAGTCACAACAGAAAGAGATACTTGAAGGAGGGTGGAAGAGAATAGAAGGGTATTCTCCAAAGACTAATTGCATTTCTTAGATCACTTCCTCTTCAACCCACACTTCCACTAAGCAGGACCCTAATCAGCATGCTCAATTCAGGTCACATCCACTGGACAACATTGGTCCCTGGTGAAAAATGTTTATATATTCTGTCCTACACTGAACAATGGGAGGCAGAATCAACTGTCATTAATCTAATCTAATCATAATCACACTCACTGCCAGTAGGAAAGCCAGTCATCTATTAAAAGGAGGCAAAGTGAAAAAAAAAACCTTCAACGGGTAGTCATGTTAGGAAGAGTCCAATAGAAATGGAGATGTCAGCAGCAGCTTGGTAGAGGTAAAACTGAATGTCAGCAGTTGAATATGTGGGACCCCACTTTCTCACTCATTTACCACTAGTTAACCATCTTGATACCAAACTTCAGCAACTGAACCAGGTTTTGCTGAAGGTATATCCATATAAAAGACAAGGTTTGTATTATAATTAAAACAAACAAACTCAAATTCTACAAAAATCAAAAGGGTTTTTACTATTATCACATACAGCAAAGTCTAAAAGACTACAACAATAGCTGAACAAGTACGTACAAGGATAAATCAAATTTAATGCCAACATGCTAAAACACACAAAATAGGAAAAGCAAAATTCAAATTTCTAGACATTTCACTCACCATATTTACATGGGACTTCAAGATAGTTCACAACTCAGAAATTAATGGGAAACATAGAGCTCTTAAATAATATCTTTACTAAGTCAGAATTAGCGTTGCACATTGCAAAGACTTAAGTTTTAAAGGGACATTAACTTAACAATCAATTTCCATCATGCCTGTATTTCTTTTGAACTTATGTGATAATCCACAAATAAAAGATGCATTAACTGCATGAGCAAAAGGATATTAATAAAAAACTATCAATAAAAATAAAAACTGAAAATCACTGATCACCTTAGTGGAAGACTGTGGGCAGGCGGTGGTCGGCGAGGTCTCTTCAATGGGGGAGGCTGGTAGGCCTCTCCTCCAACCTCCCCACCTATACCACCCCCTACGTACATCTCTTGCAAACGATTGATATGATCACCAATATACGGCTGTATGACAGAAATCAACAACACATAAAAGAGAAGCAACTACTATGTCATTACAAAAAATTAAAAACATTATGATGAACAGCATGCAGAGAATTCTTATTTACACTTGCGAAATTTTAATTCCCTTCTTTAAACACTGACATAAGCTTTTGACTTAATGTGTGTTGTACATCATCACTCCTACTGGAATATTTCTTTTTTTAACAAAACTACAATACCACTGAATTCCTAAGTACACTAAGTAATGTATGCATTATATTGCCCTTTAACAAAAATCACTACTTTTGATTAGTCCTGAATAAAACTTTTCAATCAGCATACTAAACCTATAACTGGCATTTTCAAAAGTTGTAATTTATGAAGTAAACAAGCACACAGATCTATCAAAGCAAATCTTAACCTTCAAGTCCTGTCCCAAATGTATCTAATTATGATAAATTCCCAAGTCCATTTTAAATAGCATTACAAATACCTAACTCAGAAACCTGCAGTTTACCAGTCTTAAACTTGCATACCTAAATGTTGGAACACCTTCTTAACTGAAATAACAACATTTGAATAAAGCTGGTTAAGCAATCCTCTTCGGATGATCCAAATAGTACTGACATGGTGCTCTTCAAAATTCCTAGCAGTGCTTTTGAATAAAATATGTGATAATAACAAGTTAAAAAAGGAGGTCTGTTAGTTAAGAAACATCTTAATTAACATTCAGTAATACAGTAACCACATTCATGCCTAAAATTCAGTACCACATCAAAAGAAAGAAAAGAGCAGTCAAATAATTTGAGATGGAAAAATAAGGGTACGTACCTTGATTACTATCTGAACAAGACCTTTGTTTACCCTTTCTGAAGCAAATACTATTGCTGAAGGAATCAATTACAATCCTTCAAAGTTCCAACCCACACTTGAAACCAAAGAAATACCTCTTAGGAACTGTTCTATAACATACTTATGATTACCTATTATAAAGGAGGACACTACAACCATACCTTTATTACACAAAAGTTGTTTTTTCATACAAACTGATCAATCACACATTGCCTTATTCATATGAACAAGGAAATCTCAGACAGATAAGTATTGTACAAGACTCATGGTGTCCTATTGCACCCACTCAATCCTAGATATGACAACAGTTACAGCAAAGTCCACCTAGCTTTGCAGCCAAGCCCCGCTTACTGCTCGCCAATGATTGGCTAGCTCTCGAAGGGGGGAAAGACAATCACACTAGTTAACAGTCCAAACAATTACCAGTACGGGTTTGACTTCGCTTGGTAAGGTTTGAGTTTTGTGCATGAATCATGACACCACAGATTCGAATTCCCGGAATTGCTATCTCCAATAAAAGATATATTAAATTCTATATTATTATGAAGATATTGGCTCATTTTGTTGGTGCATATTTTTTTTATCATGCACAGCCTAAATATATAAGCATCTTTTTTTTTCTAATTGGTGTTGGCCTACATAAGCAATCCCACAGAGATCACATTAATTGAAATGAAGCATGTTCTTATGTAGCCAGTTCCATTATCAGGAGATTAATTCATCATAATCCTTCATGTCAAATGTTAATATTGAGAGATTAGGTCTACATGTCAATTTCTTATATTTTGATGCAGTGACAAGGCACAGACCTACTCGTCAATTTCTTACAGTTCAAGGAATGGTCGTGACGTAATCGGGTGGGGATAAGCTGCTAATCTAGGTGTACTTTGCTATAGTCCTGTTAATTGAGGAACCATTTAAACCAATGGTCAGTTGATAAATGGATGTGAGAAAAGGAATCTACTTCCCCAGCAGGATGATAAACTTTTCATTCAGTAGAGGAGGAGGGGGCAAAGAATACACAAAGACATACTGTAAAACTGAAGAGTCTAAAGAGTCACACACAGACAACTTCAGTGTATAACATTTATAACATCTCTTCAGGTCTAAGCAAAACCACTGATTCGTAACTAGTTGAAGAGAAAGATAGTTAAAACTAATCAAGTACATGATTCTAGGGCTTAACTTCCCTAAAACACAGAATTCACAACACACTTGTATAATTAAAATTATTATGTTGCAAAATATGCAAAAAATTACAAAAAAAATCATAAAGTGAATGGCAAAATCACAACTATGAAATCCCTGAAAATAAAAGCTAAAATAATTTATAATCTCTAAAGACCCACACCAAAAAAGGTCGTTCAAAACTGAATGAACCAAAAATGAAATAGCACCATTAACTGAAATCAATGTAAACTCACAGAGAATTAGAACAGACAGGCAATGCTCATAGTAACCCTAGGGGGAGCAGTCTTGATACCAACTCCCACCTATGCATTGAAAAAAAAGCATAGAACAAATGTAAAGCCCAAATAGTGATTACAAAAGTAACACTGGTTAAACAAAATGAACATGATGGAGTGGTAAATGAATAAATAAAAGCAAGGTACTGTCGGCCAAAAAACTCGTGGCAGAGTTTCATAATTTTTCGTTCACCTGCCTGACGCACGATTCATGCCTTATTTATCTATTTTTCTTTTCAAAGATGGATGAAATCATGTGTAATGACATTAAAAACAGTCACTGATATCTTTAGAACATTATGTTATGTTATTGTGTAAAACTATTTTCCATATAGCAAAATTGACGTGAACGAAACGAAGTGATAAAAAACGTCATATCACAACCATAGATATGCATTACCAAATAGATAGGAGACACCTATCACTAGTAGTATCGCATAAACATAGTCCTTAAATTATCATTTCAATATTAAGTTGAAGGTAGTTGAATTATTCCATTTGTTAAATTTTACAGAAAACATTGGAATCTCACAAAATGCTATCAAATTTAAAAACAAAAAGAAAAAAAAACCGATATCTTAACAATGTGAACTAGGCGACCTCACTCTATTGCTTTTGATGTTATGTGCACGGGTATCTAATGTCAATGTGTCATTTATCGGTCTAAGAAACATCCTTCGATGAGCGAGAGAATTATTGCACTGCATTCTGGTGCAAGTTTCTGTTGGAGAGATATCAAGAAAGCTTAATAAACCGGAGAGAATCATACATAGATGAATAAAATTGTTTAAAGGACGGCAAAGTTTAGAACATGGGCCTAGAGGTGGAATACCTCGAAGCACCACATGAGAGCAAGACAATACAGTAGTGAAAATGTTGCTGAGCAACATTCATTTGTGAACTTTGAATTCTAGTGCCTCGTCACGACATTGCTGAACCAGGGATCATAACTAGCTTTACGCTTATGACTGGTGTCTGATGAATACTTTAGATGGAGAGGAAGAGATTTTTAAATCTACACTTGAAGTCTGATAGTTGTCTAATGAATAAAGCAAACTTATCTTTGATGGATGAGAGATTCAGTTAGGCTTACTTTTTTTCTTTTTTTTTATCGGTGGCCAGTGATTACCACGGATAGGGAGGGACACGGTTTCAAATGATGCATGCATTTTTTTTTCTTCAAAACCTAAAGAATATATTTTATTGGGAGATACTTTACTAACATCGGCCTAATCCTTCCATCACTCCTATAAGCCACCTCCGCTCCGCTCTCTTCTACATCTGAGCGACTAGATCCGACTTCTCACTACGAACTCCACCCTCGAAAGCATCACTAATGATAACGGTTATTTTAAAATTCCCCGCACCGACAACGGACGCCTTAATACATGTTTGTAAAACATTTTCTGTTCAAAGAAACTTTATCTTTCATTCCACAAAATGTGTGCATACCCTCGTGTTACACCCTGTAGCCGTCAAAGAGCAAACCCTTGATTAAAGCAGTAGGTTTTTCTTGAGAGAAAAAAACAAAAAAACATGAAATAGACTTAAACGAGAACGTCACCTTTCCTATTTCTTATTCTTTCAGCTGCTTATAATATGCTTATGTAAGTAGGTCTAGTAGTTATACATGTGAACTAATTTGAATTAATTTCTATTTAAAAGAAATGAATAGCTACAGAAAGATCATCCTAAGAAAGCTTTAAGGAAAGTAAGCCTTTCTTAATGTATTCGTCAGTTTTGACTCCCACAGCTTTCCAAGGTGTCCAAATGAAACAGGATGATATGCAAGGAATTCGATAAAAAATAAGAAAGAATTATATTCGTTTGATTTTTTTATAATTGCTTTTTGACTTTGAATAGCTAGGTCTGAGTTAATTATGTTAAGCAATTATTAAAAGGATAAGAAGAAAGGCGAACATGGCTAATAAAACAAGAATAACGGGAATAGTCAAATAAAGCAGATTTATATATATATATATATATATATATATATATATATTGTCGATTTAAATATTCATTAATATTACGTATCCGAGAGAGTATGCTGCTGAAAATAGACCTAGGCTTATCATGTGGGAAAAAAAATCAGAAGTCCAATTTAGGCCCACTAAACGTGTCATGCAAATTATTTTATTGATCAAGGACAAAATTAGGTTAACTAAACATCGTTTTCAAAGAATGTTAACGCCTTGACGTATTATTTATCGGCTGTAGGAGACGAAATGACAACACTCAGTGCAGTACGATATGTTGAGTCAAGACTCGAGCGGCAGCAAAGCCAACTTCAAAATCTTCGGAATGCTGTTACGAAGCTAGAGTTGAAAATAAAATTAGAAATCGTGGACGGTGGACCCATCGGTATATATTTTCCTTACTTTGCAAAATAATTATCTTTCATACGTTGAATAAGTCTACTCAGTTCTAATGTCATTTATTTCAAGTATAGCACCTTTGAAAGGAAATTTTATTTATTGTTAAGTAATATTCTGGCACCTGCATATGGCAATATTTCCATAACGAACAATGAATTAAGAAACTACGCCAATTCTTTGTTGGCCGTCTGTACAAGCACCTGATATGTTCATTCATGGGAAGAGAAACAATTGTCTTTACTACAGTCTTACAAGATGCGCAGCACATTTTAATCTTGAAAGATGTAAGTTGGTAGACTGAGTTTTTACTTGTCCAGAGATAGAGCAATATCTGGTTAATGGGGCTCTGATGAAAATTGCCATATTTTTCTAAAATCAAGACTTCCCCTTGCCTAGTTTGAAATTGATCCATGACTAACCTTTTGGCATGACCCTTACATGATGAAAAGAAAAACCCAAGTCTATACTGATGAGAAGAAATGGAACTGATGGATATGTCCCATCATGCAAAGCCCTACATGATGGTTTAACTTTTTTCAAGTTTGACAGGCAATGATGGACAAATGGAGGGAAAAACTTTTGATGTGCTTGTGAAACAATCTTACCAGTGACAAATTGCAATTTGGTCTCTAACCTTTAAGTATGACCTTGACTTCAGTGCCAACACCTTCATCAGTTGAGTGTGCATGACAAATAACTTTCTATGTTGTACAGCACAATCATTTAGGCCAAGATAAAAAATTTACTCTTACCGAATGGACAGACGTATACAGGACTGTGTACAAGACAGTACAATTAGGATTAAAAATTGAACACAGCCATCAGCCTACTGAAAAATCAGCTATATTACCTGTTAAAGTACTATCAGTAATAATATCATAAAGCATTTGCTTCTCATGGAATGGTCCAACATTTCCTACGGCAAGTCTAGACTGTTATTTTGGAGCTGATGTTAAAGATCTGTGGTCAATGTCTCTTACACTAATCAATATTGCTCATGCTGCTCAGGACCCACATAGGTCACAATATTTCATTCAGGCTGTATTTACCAGATGACTAGATATAACATAATGAGACAACTTTTATGCCCATCACAATCAGACTGACAAATTAAATTAAACCTGTAATTCACTTGATTTGTAGATATACTCTATTGTACACTACACAATCAGGTTATGCTTCCCTGCAACGTATATTGTCTCCTGCATAAGCTACATCAAATAATAATAAAGCACTGGCTGAGCATAAGAGCAAGTGAAAAACAACACACCTATAGTACAAAAACATCGTACATATGTACTTCATTATACTTACTTCCAACAGCTAATTTTTCAAGTTCAACAAAAAAGGTGCTAATTCAGCTTGAAAACTAAAAGTTTTCTGTGCTTGTATAAATTTCTAGGTAGAATATTAAAGGCTGAAAAAATTTTTAAAAAAATAAATGAAACAAAAGGCACAAAACAAGCTACCATGCAGTTTACAAAACATGCAGATGATCATTAATTGCAGCTCCACAATCTTACGTTTATCCTTAGGTTGTTGTTATTGTTATTAACAGCAGCAAGGCCCTTGATTTGTAGAGCTTCTGCTGTCCTGATAAAACCAGGCAGTTGTTCTTGCATCACATTAACCTGAAAACATTGAATAGATCAGCATTACTTCATTTTGTATGAAAAATGATATTGTTATGTTACAATAAAGTTTCATACATACTTACCTGGCAGATATATACATAGCTAAGACTCCGTCGTCCCCGACAGAAATTCAAATTTCGCGCCACTCGCTACAGGTAGGTCAGGTGATCTACCGGCCTGCCCTGGGCGGCAGGACTAGGAACCATCCCCGTTTTCTATCATATTTTCTCTCTTCCACCTGTCTCCTGCGGGGAGGCTGGGTGGGCCTTTAATTGTATATATCTGCCAGGTAAGTATGTATGAAACTTTATTGTAACATAACAATATCATTTTCATACAATCAACTTACCTGTCAGATATATACATAGCTGATTGGCACCCTTCGGTGGAGGGTAAGAGACAGCTTCTATATGGAATAGACAGGTAAACAACATATGTTGTAGGTATAAATAAAACCTTGGTTCCTACCTGATAGGTGGTAGACTTCGTGGGTGTTTGCCCAGTAGTCTGCATCACCTCAAGAAACTTTAGCGAGATATATGATCTATGGCCAAGAGTTCTTGTGGGTCTGCCGATGGGGTCTTATCCGCTTACTCGGCAGAGCCTAAAAGGACTTTGTCAATGGGTGCTGATCCACTTATATGACAATACACCTTATGAAGGAGCACACAAACAATCCCGACCACCTGATCCTAACCATATGTTAGAACTAACAAGGATTGTTCCGAGTTATCCCCGAACTCGTCACAACAACCGTAACTCAAAACCACTACACACACATACATAATTTTCAAAAAAAAATTATACTCATCTAATTGGATATGACAAGCGTCTCTTACTGAACAACACAGACGGCCGCCCGTGCTAGCCTAAGTCCTCCATTGTTCGAAGAGACTCCCGACCATATCCAAAAAGAAGAAAAGTATATACATTTTAAGGATTGGTGTCGGCTCCCGTACCCAGAATCGTATCCGCCGATACGAAAGGACCTAGAGAAAAACACTTCTCATATGTCACACGCACGTCTTTCAAGTAATGAGATGCAAATACTGAGTTGCATCTCCAAAATGTCGTATCTATGATGTTTTTAAGCGACATATTCTTATGAAACGAGAGAGACGTCGCTATAGCTCTCACTTCATGAGCTTTTACTCTCAACAGTTGTAACTGTTCGTCAGGACAGGCCTTATGAGCGTCTGTAATGACGTTTCTTACAAAGAATGCCAGCGCATTCTTGGACATCAGTCTTGTGGGGTCTTTTACCGCGCACCAAAGACCTTGTCTAGAGCCTCCCATTTGATGCTTTCTCTGAAGGTAGAACTTCAGAGCTCTAACAGGGCAGAGAGACCTCTCTGTTTCTCTGCCTACGAGACTCGACATGCCTTTGACTTCGAATGACTTAGGCCAGGGATTCGTAGGATTCTCGTTTTTTCGCTAAAAACAGGGTCTTAAAACGAGCAAATCGCTGAGTCTCCCTTGAATCCTACTTTATCCTGCAGAGCATGCAATTCACTAATTCTCTTTGCCGTAGCTAAAGATAATAGGAATAGGCATTTTCGGGTAATGTCTCTAAACGATGTCCGATGAGGAGGTTCGAATCTTTCCGATGACAGATACTTTAGGACTACGTCTAGGTTCCAGTTCGGAGGTACTGGTTCCTTAGACTTTGAAGTCTCAAAAGACCTTATGAGATTCGTGGAGATCTTTATTATCTGCCAGATCTAAGCCTCTGTTCCTGAATACAGCCGAGAGCATACTTCTGTATCCCTTTATTGTGGATACGGCTAGATGAGATTTTTCTCTCAGGAATAGCAGGAAATCAGCAATTTCCGCTATAGAGGTATGGAGGAGGACAACTTCTTGGATCTACACCACCTTCTAAATACCTCCCACTTTGATTGGTATACTTTCGTAGTGGAGGTTCTGCGTGCTCTCGCGATCGCGCTTGCCACTTCGCGAGAAAAGCCTCTCGCTCTGACAAGTCTTTCGATAGTCGAAAGGCAGTCAGAGCGAGAGCGGGGAGGTTTTGGTGGTACTCTTGAAGTGTGGTGTCTGAGAAGATCCATCCTTCTTGGTAGGGATCTTGGAAAATCTACGATCCACTCTACCACCTCCGTGAACCATTCCTGGGCCGGCCAAAAGGGGGCTATTAACGTCATCCTCGTCTCTTTTGACGCCACAAACTTTTTCATTACTAACCCCAGGATTTTGAATGGGGGAAAAGCATATACGTCTACTCGAGACCAATTTAGCAGGAGGCGTCTACCATAAGAGCTCTTGGATCTTCCACGACCGAGCAAAAAACTGGGAGCCTTTTTGAGATGAATGTTGCGAAGAGATCCACATGAGGAGTTCCCACAGAGACCAGAGATCGAGACACACTTCCTCGTGTAGTGTCCATTCTGTATGAAGGACCTGGTTCCTCCTGCTGAGCCTGTCCGCCCTCACATTCCTTACTCCCTGTACGAACCTTGTCAGCAGGGAGATGTTCCTGTGAGACGTCCAAAGTAATAGGTCTCTCGTGAGCTCGTAAAGGAACGAGGAGTGCGTCCCTCCCTGTTTCCGAATGTAGGCAAGTGCGGTGGTGTTGTCCACGTTTACTTGCACTACCTTGTTTGACACCAGAGGTTCTAGGCTCTTCAAGGCCAGATGTACGGCGAAGAGCTCTTTGCAGTTTATGTGCCAAGACACCTGTGCTGGTTCCCAGGTGCCTGACACTTCCTCTGAGCCTAAGTGGTCGCTCCCCAACCTCTCTCCGACGCGTCGGAGAACAACACTAGGTCTGGGTTCTGTGTTCTTAGAGAGATCCCTTTGTTCTCTTCCAGAGGGAGCAACCACCACTGTAGGTGTGACTTTATCTCCACTGGAATGGGAAAAACGTCCGACAGTTGTCCGGTTTTCCAGCTCCAAGACCTCTTGAGGAAGAATTGAAGCGGACGTATATGAAGTCTTCCTAGAGGGAAGAATTGTTCTAGCGAGGAAAGCGTCCCCAGAAGGCTCAACCATCCCTCGCCGACGTTTGTTGCTTCTCTAAGAAGAGAGAGACTATCCGCAAACCTTTTGCGATTCTCTCTTGCGAAGGAAAAACTCGAAAACCCCGAGAATCCATCCGAATCCCCAGATAGACTAGGTCTTGTCTGGGGGTCAGCTGAGACTTCTCGAGGTTCACAAGCAATCCCAACGCTTTGATTAAATCCAGAGTTAACTTTAGGTCCCCCAAGCACTGTCTCTCCGATCTGGCCCTGATGAGCCAGTCGTCCAGATACATAGAGACATTCACTCCTTTGAGGTGAAGAAACCTCGCCACATTCTTCATCAGGCTTGTGAAGACCTGAGGAGCTGTGGACAGGCCGAAACACAAGGCTCTGAACTGAAAGATCCTTCCCCCGTCATGAAACGGAGGTACTTCTTCGATGAAGGGTGGATCGGGACGTGAAAGTAGGCGTCCTGGAGATCTAAAGACACCATCCAATCTCCCTGTCGTAATGACGCCATGACTGAAGCAGAAGTCTCCATGGAGAACTTCTCCTTCTGAACAAATGGTTGTTCAGAGAGCTGACGTCCAGTACTGGTCTCCAGCCTCCCGAGGCTTTCGCCACCAGAAAAAGGCGATTATAAACCCCGGGGAGTGTTGATCCCGTACCAATTCTATCGCTCTCTTGTCCCACATTTGTTCCACCATCGATCGAAGAGTATCCCTCAGCACAGGATCCTTGTATTTGGCTGATAGTTCCCTTGGTATTGACGTTAGGGGAGGAGTGTTCAGGAAAGGGATACGATATCCCCTCCTTAAGATCGCCAAAGATGACGCAGTCTGCATTTATCAGTGTCCAGGCTTCCACAAATCCCAGGAGCCGCTGGCACCTACTGGTGCTTGGAGGAGAGAATCTTCATTTTCCCTTCTTAAAGGGACGAAAAGCAGATCTACCTCTCTTCTCTGGAGCCTTCCTCCTTGTGGAAGGTCTGGAGGTCGGACCACCTCGAAAGGGCTGCACCGTTGTACTGGGTCCTTTCTTGTCCGATGCAGCAACAGGTTTCTTCTTTCTTGCTGACTGCGTCAGCAGATCCTGAGTTGCCTTCTCAGTTAAAGAATGCGCAATGTCCTTTACTAACTGAGAAGGGAACAAAAAGTCAGATAGAGGCGCATATAGAAGTGCTGCTCTCTGAGCATGTGAGACTGCCTTTGTTAAGAAGGCGCCATATACAGTCCTTTTCTTTAAAAGACCTGCCCCAAACAAAGAGGAGATTTCAAAAGATCCATCCTGTACCGCCTTGTCAATACAAGACAATATGCATAACAGGGCTTCAGGTTCGATTCCTTCCGAATCATGGGCTTTCTTGGACATCACCCCAAGGGACCAATCTAAGAAGTTAAAAACTTCCAATACACGAAAGAGCCCCTTGAGGAGATGATCCAGTTCCGAAATTCCCCACGTAATCCGTGCAGAATTGAGACTTTGACGCCGTGAAGCGTCAACCAAAGTCGAAAAATCTGTTTCGGTTGTAGAAGGGAGAGCAAATACCCATATTCTCTCCCGTCTGATACCAAATGCCTCTTTTCCCAGCCAATCTTGCTGGAGGCATGCAGAAGACTGTCCTCACTAAGTCTTTCTTAGACTTCATCCATGAGTCTAAGGAATGTAATGCTCTCTTCATCGATATGGTGGGTTTCATTTTGAGAAAAGAGACGAAGACTTCTTCGTCTTAGCACTGGAAAAGAGCGAGCGCGGAGAAGGAGGAGCGGCAGGCGTCAACTCGTCTCCGTACTCCTCAAGAAGTAGGGTAGTCAACACCTTATAGTTAGACAGACCTTCTCTTCCACTATATTCGTCATCCGAGTTTTCCTCTAACTCGGGATCTACATGCGTCTCCGCTCTCCTTTCCGAACGTTCTTCTTCTTGAGGAGACAAACTCCTAATAGGAGAGGGGCTAAGGGAATGATAATCCTTCCTCTTTCCCGTTCTAATAGTCTTGGAAGGCGTCATAAGCTTCGGCTTCTCTAGAATTTTAGAAGACGCTTCACGCTTACATGACGCTCCCGTTCGCCAAGCGTCATGGATGACGTCTTTTGCTGACGTCTCGATGACGCTTCGCGCTGGGAAGACGCTCTGCTCTCCAAAGGCGTCCTACTTGGCGTCATAATATTGGACGGAGCGTCATGTCTGCTCCGTTTCCAATGACGCTTCGCGTCTAAAAGACGTCTTACGTCTCTCTGGCGTTACGAAACTCTCGTAAGCACTTGTTCTCGCTCTCGAACTAGACGCTTCTGTAAGACGTTTAGCCGTTTCCGTCTGTATGACGCTTCTCGTTGAACAGGTGAGAGAGGACGAGACTTCTTAATTGGAAGCGTCACGTCCTTCCGACGTGGCGCTAAAACTCCCACTAGAGATGACAGTTGCTCTTGAACTGCCATAATGATCTTTCTTGACGCTTCTCCCACGTCCAGTGCATGACGTCTTTCGTCATCACTCGGGGGAGAAGAAGGAAAGGGTACTTCCGCGTACACTTCAGGTGACGCTGACGCCCCCTTCGCTTTCTTGCTAGAAGACGGAGCGTCATCTGAGAAACGCTCTGGACTAGAATCTATGTCAGGCTTCATATGACGCTTCAGCGGTCTCGACAAGTTCGATTCCTTCCACCCTCGTTTAGGTGAGGGAGAGGGCGAGAGGACGAGAAACACTCGCGAAGGACGCTTTTTGTCTATAGCGCCCTTGAGCCGCCTGCCACGAAGCAGAGCTAGCTGAAGGGACGTCTGACCGTTGGGGATTCCCCACGACCTCCTTAAGGCTTTCGACTTTCCTTCTCCTCTGGGCATGGGAGCTTGGAAGAGGTCTAGGCCTGGGAGCGTCGCAGGGACGATCAAACGCCCCCTCCACAACACTGGGAGAACTCACTTCACTGAAATGCTCACTTTCACTAGCCTTACCTTTGAAGTCAGCCATCTTGGACTTCATGTCTCTAATTGTAGCTTTCAGATTGGCGATTTCCGATGCCGAATCCGAAAAAGCACTCTGAGAATGAGATACATAGGGAGAATCTACATCAGTAGGATTAGAATTATCCGTGAAAGGCTCAATAGGCCTTGAACTCACACCTTTCAATCGTCTAATTCTATCCCTCTCTAACTTCTTCAAATAAGAAGTCAAAGTCTTCCACTCTTCTGCATTCAATCCCTCGCATTCCTTACAAGTATTAATAGCAGAACACTGAACCCCCCTACATTTACGGCATACAGTGTGAGGATCAACCGAAGCTTTCGGTATCCTCACCCTGCAGCCTACATTCACACCACATTCTCACACTCACATTTGAATCAGCATACTGAGAAAAATCCAAAAGAGTTATTCCAAAAACAGTCCACAGTAGCGAATGCCAAAACACGATCCAGATACGTCACCAAAAAAGCCGAAAAACGATGATCAAAGGATGAAATATGAATCTAAGTCAGGAGGTAATAGCAACAATGTTGATACACCGGCGACAGAGAAAATATGATAGAAAACGGGGATGGTTCCTAGTCCTGCCGCCCAGGGCAGGCCGGTAGATCACCTGACCTACCTGTAGCGAGTGGCGCGAAATTTGAATTTCTGTCGGGGACGACGGAGTCTTAGCTATGTATATATCTGACAGGTAAGTTGATTGTATGAAAAAATATAAAGCTTAAATGTTTCCCAACTTCTTTAAACATAAATTTACCTTTACTCATCTTTAAAAATTTGTGAAATTTTAGCAGCATATACCCTTAAAAGAAATCAGATGCAGATAATCAAGCACTTATCACAATAACAGAGCATAACCCCATTTCACTGGGCCCATGTTTCCACTGGTACCAGAGGTCTAAGCAAGTGAAAACTCGAGAAGCAGATGCCAGTCCAAAACACAGATCCTTGACCTGGTAGACATACATTCCCAGACCTAAGAGGCTGTGTGAATTAGGATGTGGGAGAAATCAGCACAGAAGTTCAAGAATGGCAGAAAGTCATCTTTCCTTGATGGAATGCCAAAATAAACAATTGGTTCCATCCTAAAACCAGGGCAATGTACAAACTTGTTCAGGGGGTTAAAATTGATAATCAGGCACCAACCTCCTAGTCCAGTGAATAGAAGATACAGTGCTGCCATAGGCTGGCCAAAGCCCTCATTAGTCCCTTTTCCCTCTATCCTCATCCTATCATTGAGTGACATCCACTGTAGCATTTGCAAAATTTAAGTTTCATACACAGTTGGAGTTGTAGTTCATTTTGATCACTGCAAGATATCTCCTTAAGCATCTGCTGTCATTTGAGACCAAAAGTATGTCACACAAAATCCCTAACTGCAATGGTGTCATACTTATCTAAATGTTGTAAAAATACACAGCCCATGGAGGAATTAAACCTTAACTTTGTTCCAGATGTGGCATTATAGGAGTTGCAGGATGTGAATTAGAGCTGTCCTAATCCCAGCCAAAAAAGACAAAGGACCTCTTGATCTTACTAGCACAATATTTAAATACCACAGTACTGAATCCTCACTACAGGATGACTAGGTGAGCTTCTGGAACATGGTCTATTTTCATGAAAAATAGATGACGACTGAAGTGGTGAGCTGATCAAAAGTCTCAAATAATCCGTGATTACCTCAAGTTGGTGAAAGGATGAGTCAAAGGAGGAAGCGATGATTATATAATGCAGAAATATTATTGAAACTTGACTAAAACATCCTTTCTAATCACCATGAAATTAACCTCACCACCACAGTAACCAGGCCCAGAGGCAAAAATTTACAATTCTGATCCAGAGGTAACAAGACCCCTTAGAACAAATTCCCAAACAGTCATAGTTGGTGGGAGTCTTGGAGGAAGAGGGTTTGTTACTGCTAACACCAGAGCTAAGCAGATTAAATGTCACGCAGACATCACATCAGACAGAACTGGCACTCCTATTGACCTTTAATGAGGAACAAGCAGTCTTGGTCTTTACTGCACTCTTTAACCAGACCCCAGTAAATGTCCTAACCCCAGGAGTTTCTTTGCCATCAGGAAAAATTTCAGAGAAACAAGTTAGCAAGTAAGTAGAAAGAGCAGGTGGGCCAGTGGCTGCAATGGGTAAGTGGCTTGAAGGACAGCATAGGAAGAAAAAACACCTGGCTCAACTTCAGTTACACTGACGAAAGACTGGTGCCTTCATACTGCAATTGGAATCAGCATGACTGGTCTTATATACCCACTGCTCAGACACTCAGACACATTTCTCATTTCATTAGTGGAATGAGAAGCGCAAACCTGTCTACGGAAGATGTAGCAAAGGAGAGGACCCTTGTTCAAGTTCAACATGATGGTATGACATGCACACCAAAGAAAAGTTCACATTGCAGCACACAAAATAGAATATGCAAAAAAACGAAAACCAATAATACACAAAGGGTACAGAAAATCACTACATAAGCACGCAGAACTTATTACAAACTTGGTTTGTAAAGTGTTAATTGTGTAATCTTGAAATAATGTGTATGTCTGATACAAAGCTGAAACAGCATAAAAAAAACTGAACACAATACCATAAATCAAATGGTAATCTAAAAACATATGTACAACTATGATGCCTTGAATGAAACCAAATGACCAAATAACTTTGTCATCATACAACATCTAACAAAAACAAAGCAATGAATATATGAAATCTCCATGACCTCCAACTTCATCTACTGTTTAACGTGAAAAAAAATTAAATGTCCTAGCAAATTCAAACAATATTAAACTAATTTGCTGGCACAGAAATTCACTTACAAAGGAACTTGGTATTTTCTACAGATGTCTTGTTGCAAAACAAAGCATTCTATTTTTTTTTTTTGGTGCAAAGAAAGGAAAAGCATCTTTCCTCATCCCTAATACTGTACCACTTTCAGTATCAACCATTTTCGTAATTAACAAAAACAAAATAATTACTACAGCACTTTTTCTCTGTGCTACATTTATAATTTAACATTTCGCAAATCAATAGACCATTTCAATTATTCAACTTACCAGAAACAACAACACAAGATACACTCACCTGTCCATTATATATGAAGTCCATAATAGATTCAAGTTCCCAGAACCTAACATCCCGTAAGAAAATAATGGGATGTTCACTTGGATTTTCCTGGAAAATTAAATTAATTATTGATCACATTTAAAAAAAATGTAAGCTTGAGAGCAAATATACATGTTTGAACGGAGCCTCAGAATTCAAGGGTTCTTCCGCAGTAAACTATTAAATACTATGCATGTGAAATTACAGAAATACTTGAGGAAAATAACAATACCTTGAGTAACTGTCTGAAAAAGTTTGAACATGCTGATAACATGAGCTTGTGTGCTTTTAATCTCCTCCCATCACAAGCCAACGTAACATCAACAAACTGTCCTTCCTCTAAAAGTGAACGGAGTACCCCAACCATACTGCTTTGGTAGTTGTTCCATCGTAAGCAAAAGCACTGATCTCCCATCGTGAATTACAGAAATCTGAAGAAAGACGTAAAAGAATTAAGTTAAAGAATAGCAGCTCATTTGATATGGTTCTTACTGTACCAAATCATAGTAATCTTCAAACTGACATGCTTTACATATAACTACTTCTATCAAACTCAAGTCTTCACAGCACCTTTCATAGCTTTATAAATTATGGCTTCTTTTATGAAAGTAATGCGTGGCTGCTGAATGCTAATGAAAGAAAAAAAAGAAGGCTGAAGCTGTTAAGATGAATTCCTCCTAAAGTATGTGCCAAAAGAATAAATAGGGTGAGAATGTAGAGATATGCAGAAGTGATAACACAAGTTAAGTTTAGGTGAAAAGAATGCAGAATGACAGGTTGGTGAAAAGTGTAAAATTTATAAGTTTCCAGAGGGTGGTGGGTATGACCTACAAAGTGCTGCATGCAAGATAGTAAAAGGAGCAGTGGGTATACTTAATTCTACTGACATACTGCTCATGAGTGTTGTTTGTAATGGTTAAAATATGCATGTGATAGTGATTATTTTATTTTCACAATTATATATACATTACTTGTAATTTTTAAAAATTTTTCCTGTAAACAAGAGTGGCTTTAAATTAAATAAATTCACGAATACAGGTGATTTCATACCCTCATTTTCAGCAAAGTAATGAAAGAAAATTGTTAAACAATCAGAGGCCTTCAAATATGATTAAAATTGCTTGTTAGAAGAACATCGAATTTAGGCCAAAGGCCAAGCACTGGGACCTATGAGATCTTTCTGCACTAAAACGGAAATTGACAGTTGGAAGAATGTCAAATTTAGGCCAAAGGCCAAGCACTGAGACCTATGCGGTCTTTCTGCGCTAAAACAGAAATTGACAGTAAAAAGGACTGAAAGGCATAACAGGAGGAAAACCTTGAAGTTTCACTATGAATCGATTATTAGGAGAGGGTGGAAAGTAAGATGGAAGGAAAGAGAATATGAATGGAGTTACAGTAAAAGGAATGAAAGGGGATGCAGCTAGGGGCCGATGGGACACTGCAAAGAACCTTGAGTAATGCCTAGAGTGTGCACTGATGGCAATACCCCCTTACAGGGTCAAATTTCTTGTGGCCCTAAACTTCATATATATATACATGTATGCAGAAGAAAAATGATATTGTTATGATACAATAAAGTTTCATACATACTTACCTGGCAGATATATACAAAGCTGGGATGACAGAGTCTTAGCTATGTATATATCTGACAGGTAAGTTGATTGTATGAAAACTGAAATTAACTGTTGACTTTGAAATGCAATCTACAATAATCTTTAATATCTTTAATATCCATTCTTAACAACCAACATGTATTCCCCAGGGTAAAAATTTTTCTGAATATAATGGGTGTATATTTCTTTCTGAAATGTACATCCAATACTACCCTTGCAGGCTACACCTTGAGAGAAATAGTTCAGCGCTGACAGTTAACATTTCAATAAGGAAAGGGAGAGAAAATTTTTTAGCTCTACATGAACTGTATGATAGAACACTTCTTCTACATGACTATACTCTGTTTTTTTTCCATCTGTCCATCCGCCTGTGGTGTTTGAGCATGGCAACACTGCGTCCCGGGCTTTAAATAACATCCTATTTCGAATATTAACGGTGTAATTTGCATACAGTAAATTATTAAAACACTTTTCAGTTGCAAATGTATACCAAGATATCCTTTTTTTACCTAAAACTTACGCATAGCGTAGCTATTTAAAGCCGGGGACGCAGTGTTACCATGCGCGACCACCACAGGCGGATGGACAGATGGAAAAAAACATAGTATAGTCAAATGACACCTACTGACCTACAATACCACCATTAATTTTAAAGATTGTGATGGGATTAACAAGCAAAACGAATAAGCATTTTAAAAATACACCAATTTATCATGTGTTACTTTCACCACAACCCAATGTTCCTTACATCTTTTTAATTTTGATATGGAGCTAGTCATCCAATTTTATATTAACTGGAATTTCATGAAACCTTGGGATCTTGTTGGATTTTAAATAACTGACTAGGAATATTGAATTATCAAAGCCTCTATACCATGCTCATACAGGTCCTATTATATTGCTAAAAATACTTGTCCAGTATTACGTATTTGCAATAAATACACATTTAAATTAAACAAACCAGGATGACCACTAACTTACTAAGCAAGCTTCCACAAAATAGATAGCAAATTGTAAAGTAAAGTAATACGTATTTCCCCTAGGCATAAAATCCAGAACTTTATGGACTAGAATGTTCAGCGCAAGCTGGAAACTGTCATTGACACATGGTAACAAGGTAAAGTTAAATGGTGATAGGCAAGTAAAGCCAGAAAATTTATGCTTAGTAACAAAATACAGTGTAGATAATTAGTGGTTGGCAAGTGAAGCCAGAAAATTTTCCTTCAACATCATTAGACTATGTGGGATAGTTGAGGTGGCATTAGTATATACTTAATAACATCAGGGTTGTATAACTAAGAAACATATGAACTGCTGGTCTGCTCGCTAGTGTCGTGACATGCCACTCAGATGTCACGAGTTCGTGCCTCACCCAAGGCGATGAAAAAATCACTGGCTCTCTATCATGATCAGTTACTGCTGCAGTGTGGGGGTCTGCAGTGGGAGGTTGAAACCAACATTCTTTGGAAGCTTGAATTTCGAGTCAATGGCACCTGTATACTTGTTTCATGTGAATATGTTTCATCTATCAAAATATGCAACAGTAATAATAATATACAGCAAATCATCAACTTGTATTTGACAGCCTCAATGGTAAGCTGAATCTCCATCCTGAAAATGTCATGTTCTCAGTCATGAAAGTAACCAGGGTACCAATGACTCATGTAATCTATATAATCCAGCAGAGGGATGCAAGGGTTATAGGGCTCTAAGCCACAATGAGATCTGTCTGACACCTCACTCTACAAAAAATCAGAAAACCACATCTACCTAAAAAATGGATGCACAAGTTGGAAAAGCAGCGAATATCAAGGTAAATTATAAAAACAGGTTACTCAACTCAGCATTGTAGCCCATTTCAGCTGTAGCCTACCTGACCTGACTTCTGCCTTGAAGAGAAAAAAGAAAAGGAGGGAGAGAGAGAGGCGCCAGTCTCTCACAATTTAACCGCAAATCTTATTCCTCAGGGTACTGAGGTGAGATCCTTTTCTGTCTGTTAGAAGCTTTGCTGGTTTCACAATCACTCTATGTCCTACGGAAAAGGTGTTCAAGGAATCATGGGAGAGTCTGGTGATACGAGATCACCACGGATTAATCTCTCTGGGGGCCTCAACCTTAAGAGCTAGCATATCAGGATACCACTTAGTATGGGTTCAACAAAGATCATCACTTCAATGGGTAGAACAATGGTGCGATAAGATATGAATGAATGAATCATGAAATGTGCCTCATACATTTGCATTCCCAGATGATGTGTAGAGAGAACATCCATCCATGTTTGTGGAACTATGCCACATGGCTGTGTTGTTGCTCAATAATAAGGGGGACTCATGACTCATTTTCTGAATGCTTGCAGGATAAGCAGTGCTGCATGCATTTCTGAAACACTGCTGTGCAGATATGGTCATTCTCAGTCCACATACCCAAGGAGTGCTCCTCACCCCTCTTCTGATGGGTCCAATACCTGACACACTAGGCTGTCAAAACCCCTCTTCTCTACAGCTGCCTCTACTTTACTCTTTATAAAAATTAAAGAGAAACTCCAGACCAATATGTTCAGCAGGAAAGACTACTCTATCAAAACCTGTCCAGAACTGAATGGATGCGCAACCACATCTTCTTAAGACAAAGTGTTCCCACAGGTTAGCCCTACGATGCACAGGAAAATTAACACCTCTCAGCAACTTTGCTTTCTCTAGGTTGAGTCACAGCGATGCCTAGAAGACGATCATAGAAAATGACTGTGGCTCTTGACACGAGACAAGAAGGATGTACCTCCTTGTCAGTCTCTCTCTGACAAATCAACCTGAAGGAGAGTACTAGTCTCTGCTTCTTCTGACATGTAGAACTTCTGCTGGTATGTCATCAGTGGGAGAAGTAACTTGCTTGATTTACTGGAACCTTCAGATCCACAGACCAGTCTGTTACCCTGTTCCAAAGTGGAGACCATGACAGTCAAAACAACCGTCTTGCTTCTGGACTGTACCCTGGAGTTTGCTCTATAGACAAGATCAGGTACAACAATGCTGCTGTGGTCTCTCATCCGATATAATTATTTATACGAAAAAGCCCAATGATCTTGAAAGTGCAACTCCAACTCGGACTGTAAAGGTTTTAAAGAATGAGCTTGTGGTCTCAAAATATCCTCTAGAGCATAGCTTGGTCCTGTAAGATTGGGATATATCTCAGCTGTTACCTGAATGACTGATTGATTATTGCCTCTTAGTGTTAGGAGTTTTTCCATCATTCTTGCAATACTTCTCAGGCTCTACAGTTCCTTCGAGTTGCAAATGAATCAAAAGTCAAATCTGACCCATTCTATGGAGACTGCATTATCTGGGGATGCTTACAGCTAACAGCTAATAGCAATTCCACTCATATCTTGCCTTAAATAAATGCTTAACTCTCAATTTAAGATATTTATACAAAAATATATCACATGTAAAATATAACATAAAATGGCAAATTTTCTAAGGAAATAATGTGATCATAATAATGTATCTGATATACAAAATTCTGTTGAGATGAGATCTGTTAAGTTGCAATGTTACCTGGTAAAACCATAAATTCTAATAATAAATTCATCAGTTTATTATGATATAACATTTATTAAAACTACTGTAATGCAACAACATAAAATACTAGAGGAGGGTACTCAAGGAAAGAAAAGACTGGCAACCTAGCCAAGATATGGACTAATGAACTGAGAACATTTTCACGTATATTCACTGACTTAAAATACAGTTGCAGTGAGGCTATTTACTGATATGACCTTTAAAATAATATTCTTTTTTTTACCCCATTATCATTTACTACCTTAGCAACAGAAGCTTCAAAACTAAGGGAATTTGCACACAGAAAATGACAATTGAAAAAAGTGAGAGTAACCCTATGTGAAGTGCATATTTTGGAAAAGCAAATGCTATGAAGACTACCAAGACTTTTTAAATATTTTTATAGGCCTACCCTATTTCTCCATGCTATCCATCTTCTGTTTTCCCAAACTATATTCTTTACGAAAGCTAATGCTAAACTTCCATTGCCATTCTGACCTACCTTCACAACAAGGATGTAATATCTGATTGCATTAATCCAAGTAGCATCTAAAAATCAGTTATTTATCATGGTATTGATTTACACTGTAAATAATGACCTTACATCCTCATACATCTTAAAATAATCAGATCCAACAACAATTTTTATACCTTAAATTACAGTAAATATCATTATTAAAGATATCACAAACTAAGGATTTACCATACAATCCAACAGGAGAAAACAGCACATATCTGTGCACAGAATGCATTGCAATAACACATCTTTTATTTATGCACATAATAATATTCTAACATTAACTTTTTTGTGTGCAAAGAATATTCTAACATTGAAAATCCCTTTGCAGAATGCATTTAATATAGCTTTGGAGCGTTAAAAAGAGAAAATCTGACGATTTTCTTGGTTTCACCTGAAACGCCTATGATATAAGTTATGACTTGCCAGCAACAAGGACATACAATAGCCAGACTAACTTACATACCTGAATTTTTACAGAAACCATTCATATCCTGAAAGAATCCTGATAAAGCTAAAATGACCTCAATTACATCAGCTTGAACGATCATTCAAGTCTACTTATGTAATAATTTAACACTATACTTACAATTTTCAACCTGAAATGATGGTGTAAATGTAATTCAAAACTAATACAGCAAATGAGTCAAATCTATCCTTCCCTAGCCTCACATATCCTGCAGTGGCAACGAATAGATTTCTTTGGTCATTACCAATTACGTACCACAAAAATCTTTTGGAACAAATATAAACTAAACACACCTATACTAATACTTTGGAAAATTGTCCTTGATCAGCCCTTTAACAAATGTCCGTGGCTACACTGAGTAGTACCTATGTACATTGGACCCCACTATTTGCAGGGGATCGGTATCACACTCCCTCAGGAATAGCTAAAATCTGCGAATACTTAAAACCTCTCGAAAAATGCTCAGAACTGCCTATTATGGTAGTTCAAAGAAAATGCCTTTAAAAATGCTTATACCACAGTATTTTAATAGTTTCATCACAAAAGTGCATTTGGTCATGAAAATGCAGTAATTTGTGAATATTTCTCATTGAAAAATACTGCGAATAAGCAATTTTTTCCCCAGATAATGTGTATATGCATATGTTCCAAAGAAAAATTTGCGAATCAGAGTCCGTGAATGGCAGTGGTCGACTGTACACTGCATCCACTTTGCCAAAGTCTTCTAAATATTTATCCAAAACCAATATTATACTGTGCGTAGAAGCGAGCCTAATCTCAATAGCACAGATGTGCTTTCAAGAACGTTTTCCAAATATAATCTACCAAAATAAAGCTAGGAAGTTTTTAGTAAAATATTTCCAAATACAATATAAAACTACTTTACCTAAGCCAGTCCCTAGGTTACATCGGGTTAATTCATTCTGGACTTAAGGCACTTGCTTCATGGCACTGTTAACCTGCTTTACAGTGCTGTAACCCAGACTTACAGCATTGTTGCAATTTATTCCCATTATAATTATTGTGATTCAGCTTAAGGCTTACAGCGCCCTGCCGGAACCGTAAAACCTGCCGTAACCCAGAGACTGCTGTACACTATATTACTCATAACATTCAACATACCCTGGTCTAATAAACCCAATAGTAGGTGCTATTCCCCCACCTATTGGGCAAATTCGCCACACACATTGTATTTTGTTTTCTCAATCATTGGCCAAATATTGAAAGCCATGTACTTGATGTGCGTTATTTACCAACCACTGGGAGGAATACAGTGGACCACCATATACATGGGGGTTGTGTACCAGACCCCCTCTGTGAATAGCTACAATCTGCGAATAGGGGGTTCACTACTGTACACTATTAAAGTTGGTGTTCATTGCCATATAAAGCTTGCATGTGCAAATTAATGAGACTGTTTTATTACTGCACATACCCCGGTTTATCTTGTCCCATTACCTGAAAGGCACCCTGTAGGACTTGCTTATTTATATGTCATATACTGTATATGCATATGTAGAGACATGCAAAGCATCAAACAGCATGCTTCATATAAAATGTAAATACAACACTATCTTACTACACTAAGAAAACAGGAGTCTTCCATTATTTTTAAAGGACTTTACATCTCTAAGCATACTCATATCAAGTAGAAACTTACTGAAACATTTAAGTGAAACAAATCTGAAGGCTCTAATACCCAGATTCAAAGGCAGCTTAGCTCAGATAACTTTAATCCACCTCAAGCTATTCTTGCAATGACTTCATTCACTGGTTGTATTGCACATGGCAAATCTCTTAAATACTTTGCGTATACAGTGCTGATATGCTGATGAGTCATAACACTAAAATTTTAAACATTATTCTACTTTTAATATACAGCCAGTGCACTCCAATATAGGGAATAATCTTTGTAACTTCTAAGTTTTATCATATGTAAATTATAATTACATACTGTACTACTGGATTGAGTTGCAGTATGTAGTCCACTCCATTAATGACACAATCATTAGTTTCTTGAAAGAACATTCACAATATTTTAACACAAGCAGTATTTCACAGATGATATCCAGTAGCACTTTCACCAATTTTTATCTGAGCACTTACAAATCATATGCAAGTCATGGACTTTTCACAGATCCTCTAGAACAAAATCCTGAGACACAAGACTTCTTATTTTTCTTTGCCACCTACACAAATTCACTACATTTTATTTTCAAACAATTTTTGACACTCAAAGTACTCTCTCTCCTATTATAGTACAATGATAATTCAATTTTTCATTTATATATTCTGTCATTAATGGAGAAATAAAATTGGGCGTCAAAAACAAAAATGGTCTAAACTTAACCCTCGTCTCTATAGCGCATTGGACAAACCTACTGAAAAAAAGAAAGATTGGACATAAAGTAGTACACTTTCCTCGTCTTAAAGTCTCATAATCCAAATAAGTTTCCAATTGTGGTTAAGCAAATAACACATTATCAACCTAATTACCTCCACAGTTGGAAGAATTGCAACTCAGTCATGAGTCAGTCTCTTGTATGTGGCTATAATGATTAAACCCAACCCTACCCCTCCCCCCCCCAAAAAAAAAAAAATCCTTTTATTTATCCTTGTCGGTAATCACTACCAACTTATTCTATTATATACTTTTAGACCATGGGGTAAACTAACATGAGCCTGATTCTACATTCGCACTGGCCTGTATTACCTACCTTAACAAAGGCTATCCTACCTACAGAGTGAATTCTATGCTGCCACTGGAGTAGCACAGTAACCTATTAATGGAATAACCTAGGTCAAAATACTGTATTTACAGACCAAGCTTGGGGCCATTGGGGTAATACTACTAAGGGAAATAACAGAGTGGACTAGCTGATCCAGTCTTGCCTGCTTGTTGAGCCACCCTCCAAAAAAGTACTTTAACATGTCCTGACACCAGAGATGGGCACCAGTCATGAGTCATTGGTTGTGGGAGTAACACCTCGAGACCTCTACTCTCCTTTCGAAGTAAGCAAAAGTACTTTTACGAAGGGTGGATCAACAAGCAGGCAAGACTTGATCAGCTAGTCCACTCAGTTGTTTCCACTATGAAACTCCAATTCCAATTAGCCATTAATGTTGGTGCAAACCACTCATTTGGCAATCCCACAATCCCCCCTAATATAATAACTAAGGGGGAGAGGGAGGGGGAGGAGGAGAGGGGAGAGGGGGATGAAAGTAGAAAACTTTTTATTTTTCTAGGAGTGGACCAGAAATCAGTGAATTGCACCATTTGGATTGGCTTAAAATGCATAAACCACAAGAAGAGTCGGAAAAAAAAATGGTTCTCATCCTTAACCAGAAGGCAAAAATGCCACAAAGCCAATTACAGGGGTACATCCTAAATTTATCTCCCTTAACTTAACCTAAACTAGGCCACTGGATCCTAACCTTACCAGCCTTATCATAACCTGACCTTAGGAGCCATGACTCATTCAAGTGAAATAAAGAAAGTCATCTAAGCCTAATTTTGCAAGGGGCACACAGCATATTTTATTCCTTACGGTTGAGGGGTACCTTTTATCTCAATCCCAATACAATATATAATTCACTTTAGAAAGAGGATTTATCACAGAAAGGAATTATGGCACTTCCAAATGGATAATGGAATGTGTTTGTTATGACATATAAAATTAATAAAGTACTTACACATAAGGCAGTCATTGTTAAACTGAATACAATATGTCAAGTATAAAATACTGTGGGGGGGGAGTGGCTCAAGGAAGGGGGGGGTGGAAGCAGTAAGTAGCCTAATTACCTACTAGGTATGATAAAAAAAAAAAGCAATAGGTTAGGGGTATTTCTACAGAAGCAATCTGCAGTGGCCTAGACTATGGCTATTGACGTTTTCCTTTGTTATTTTACTTACTGAACAAGAATTTAAAGTAATATTTATTCGGACGACTGTAATTAACCCCCAGGGGCCAGTACTAAACACGGCGAAATACATTGGGCGCCCCAATCCCTAGTGGATGTCGTATCCGCGGTTACGTTCCTTGCACTTCATGTGGAACTATTCTTTAGAATTACCCTGCAAGAAACGTAACTGCGGATACAATATTCACTTGGGATTGGGGCGTCCAATGTATTTCGCCGTGTTTAGTACTGGCCCCTGGGGGTTAATTACAGTCGTCCGAATAAATATTACTTAAAATTCTTGTTCAGTAGGTAAAACTGCATAGAAAAACCGCAACTGCCACAGTCTGGGCCGCTGCGGATAGGTACCCTAGATCTACCAGGTTAGGTACTAGTATGGTAACAAAAAACAAAAAGGTTACCTATCATGAGAAGTCGTAAATAAGGTAGCGCACACATGAATCTATCAACACCCCACAAGTGTCCACAAACTTGAGGAACACCTTCAGACCCCTAATACATTTTAAATCACATGTCCCCAATACTCCCCTGGGAGAGAGAGAGAGAGAGAAAAAAAACCCCAAATAACCATTCCTGGTATTAAATTTCGGTGCTCACAAGGTATTATAATGAAAGTATTGTGGGTATATTATACCCCTAATAGGTAGGTAGGTAGGTATTCCATTTCTACACTTTTCTTGGGTTAAAAACCCTAGGCCTGCTTACCTACCTTATACCTAGCCTTGCCTTGGCTTTGTTGCTAGCCTTTAGACTGGGTCAGAATCCCCCTCACAAATAAAAGTACCCAGCATACAGCTAAAGTAAATCAACCTAACATCAAAATACTCTACTACCTATAGGTACGTTATTCTGCCACTGAGTTTCATAATTCTCATTATTCAACAGTCTAAAACAAGCTCCAAGCCATTCCAGTCACCATATAACCTCGAACTGCCTATCAAAGCCTAACCAGCCTCGTCTTATAAAGTCTAACCTTCAGAGGGAACACTCAACAAATCAAGACTTACCTTAAAGTATAAAGGGAAAAAGTCCGTAAAAGTCTATTCCTTTGAGGAATTCCACACAAACACAAACAAAGCGAAATATTACGATTCTTTCGATTTTTCTCGGTTAAGTTCCGCAGCTCCGAGTCTGGTTACAACCTGTTGCAGGAGCAGGAGCAGCAGCAGCAGCAGCGACACCACAACCACCAAACAACCCAAAACAACAGGTGAGGCCACGACGAAGAAGAAGAAGCAGTCAACCAAAACACTCGGTTCAGCCTCACTTCACTCACTTAACCCTCGAAAATTTTCAAATGAGACATCCCACCTGCACTTCCAACACACAACTGATAACACGTACCTTGGCACGGCACTGCACGCCACTCGGCCTACATTTAAGCCCCTGCATAGACACCCCAAGACTCACCTGGTTGCGAAATAAACGTGAAAATAATGAGCAAAAAACTGGGCTCACTCACCTTGTCTGGTTCGGCCCAGGCGCTCGTACTCGGATTACGGTTAATGTAGAAATGCGCTATTGTACATCACCGGCCGTACTCTACTTCAAAATTATTCTTACAACAAATATCTAACTATAATAGCGATACTCTGGCTAGTATAATGTATGAATTTTATAACATCCTGTCCTTGTAACGCTTATTCGAATAAAGCGGACTTCATGCTCATAAACAGGTTTCACGGGCTAGTGTTGCGAGATAAAAGTTGCCAGATATTGTTAATTTTTCAAAAGATCAAATGCTTGTAATGGAAAACCCTATTACCTGGCAAACACTACCACCATAATATGTAAATTATATTACATAGGTATGAAAATTTCTGGTCTACGTATTGAATAATAACTAAATGATTAATTCTTAAGTGGCATCATCAACAAACCTGTTCGGGTAGGGGGGTTTAAGGGGGAAAGAGCTCAGTAAAAAGTCGCTAGAAAAGTAACTTTAGAGGTTATCTTTGTGAGCCACATCTAATAAAGCATAGGTCAATCGGATAATAGTTTTAATTATGCCTATATTCCATACTTTTTTGCAAGTAAAAATTGTAATAGTTCTTTATCATGCGTATATAGACTAAGACAAAGATACACATTTATATAGCCAGAAGTATATACACAACAACAAATTTATGTGTGTATATTATATATATATATATATATATATATATATATATATATATATATATATATATATATATATATATATATCTAAATATATATATATATATATATATATATATATGTATATTATATATATTATATATATATATATATATATATATATATATATATATAGAGAGAGAGAGAGAGAGAGAGAGAGAGAGAGAGAGAGAGAGAGGAGAGAGAGAGAGAACGCCGATGAGTTAATTAATTATAAAATATCATTCTTGGCTCGAGAGGCACTCAAAGTGGCATCCTTTTGTTTGGAACAACTGCCAGAGTGGAGCTTTCCAAACAATGTACAGGACCAAGCACAATGGCCTAACAGGGAGTAGTTCTTTTTCTGCTGAATAATCTCTTGAAACAAGATCACTATAACTATAAGTACAACTAAAGTAGGTTATCTTCGGAGATGCTGACATCTCAAGAGAGTTTTTGAGCACTGAGCAGCACAAAATAACTTTCGCATATGACTAATATATGGTCTGATGATTGCACAAAAAAAAAAAAAATCTGACCGTACTGAAACAAAAGAGAAAACTGAAATAGCACAATTCAAGGTACAAATTGTTTCGTAAAGATACCAGTACCCAGTGTTGGAGGATATACAAGGGGAGTAGGCACTTCATAGACACCGAGCAGATCCAAGAAAGAAGCTTGATAGGCAAACTTTTGGGGGAAGAGCAGGTAAGGGGTACGAGAGGGACGGGAGACAGGGAAGTGGGGGAAAATCTAGCTCAGGGCCACGGCCAATGAGGTAAGTATATGCTCGGGAGGGGTGGCCGGTGTGGGGGTGGTGGTGAGAAACCAGCTCTGCATGAATTTCAGTTTTTAGAGAGAGAAAAGTTTCATTTTCGACGCAAGTTCACCTAATGAGATCCTACAGCACATCTGAATTTACTCTGTAGGGGATAAGAGAACAGAAATGGTACCCCAGCCAATTTTAAATACGTAAAAAACGGCGTGTGCTAGTTATGACGTTGAGTAATCTAAAAGCCTGCAGGTCACTTTCCATTTCTTCCATTTGGCAGCAACAGCAGTTGAGAGTGAAGGAAGGCAACTTTAATTCAGGCCATGGAATTGGCTCGAAAGGTACTCTACAATGACCGTGCTAAAGATGACTCTCTCCGCGCAAACCGTACCCGTTCCCAGTTAGAAAAAGAGAAGGGAGATGTCACACAATAATTGTGGCGAATCCTCGAGTGAATCTCGGGTGAATCTTTATTTTAACACACGACGGTCGTTAATTGCTTTTTTTTACGTCCACTTGATTACCTCGTCTCTATTTCTGAGAGTTGAAACGCTCGTATTTTGTTGCTGGTTTGATGCTTAGCTTTATTATCATTCCATATTAGCAATTATTTTCATTTCGGTACACCAGTGTTACAAATTTGCAAGCTAAGTATTCCAGTCAATTCCATATAACAATACATACATCCTAGTACATCTAGAAATTCACAAAGTTTAGACTAAGACCCACAATAGCTCTGGCGAACAATAAAATTTTTGTCTACTTGACACAAACACGTATATATATCATATATACTATATATATATATATATACGTATATATATACATAAAATATATATATATATGTGTATATATATAGATATATATATTTATATATAATATACGCTATACCACCGTGTTTGTGTCAAGTAGGACAAAAATTTTTTTTTATTGTTCTTCAGAGCTATTGTGGGACTTAGTCTAAGTTTTGTGTATTTCTTTCTAGATGTAAAATTCATATATGGTTATATGGAAATGACTACTGGAATACTAATTACACACACACACACACACACACACACACATATATATATATATATATATATATATATATATATATATATATATATATATATGAAACGAACGCGCGTGTGCGCACAAAAGTACATACATACATTATGTATATAAAGCAAAGGCTAAACGGAACAGACAGCCCAGTACCTAATAAAAATAGGAGAGCCGAAAAAAGTGGACTTTAGCCCTGAAGAGGCGAAAGATCCGCCTCTTGGGAGATGTGGGCTGTGAGGGGGAGGAAAGAAGGGAACAAGTTGCAGAGTTAACGGTCAAGGAAAGATAAACATTCACCGGAAGAAACAATCCCATCGTCACACAGTGAGGGAAGTGGTAGCCTGGCTGGTGCTACGAGACAGATGATTATTGTTTCTTAGTGGAACAGAGAACGAAATACGATAGCGTAAAGGATTGTGAGAACACATTGCAGTTTAAAAGGCATCTATGACCGAGGTGAATTCTGGGTCGTTGATTAGCCAATTAGTTTGATTTAATCCTGCTAATCGTGACACAGGGGAAGAAGCATTAGAAAAGAGAGAGCGATTATTTTAAAAGGCATATAGACAGAAAAATAGAAATTATAAATATTATATAAGTTTGAGTGTGCATTTAATATATATATATATATATATATATATATATATATATATATATATATATATATATATAGAACAAACACTCTCTATATTAGCCGACAGATCAGTAAAGTTTAGCAATACTTGGTCTAGTCAGTACTTGGATGGGTGATTAACACAAAGGGTGTCAGGGTCTGTTGGCACATGAATCATCAGTAGGGCAAGGTGTGGGCTAGCAACTTCATCCCATTAATGCTTGCTGAAAACCCCAGAGTGTAACATGGCTCACGAGCTGGATTCTAGAGTAATTTATGCCTCCTGAGAAATCCAGCGTTCGTCTGTTGGCCTAAGCGCTGAAGTAACCACCTTGTGGTTAGCAGACTCTGGTTGGCTCGAGAAAGGCATGGAAAGGAATCCCAGGCTGATCACCAATCGCCACATCCTCTAACTGTAATTTTTCCCCATGGTGTGTCGCAGTAACGAAAGGAAAGCAGATTGCTGACGTGCTGTCTAAATAAACTAAGAGCTGTAAAAGAAAATAATTTGTTGATCTGGACGATAGTGCAAGTATAGTTGAAATATAGGTGGCGTTACTGAGGCATAGTGAAGGCTTCCATCCAATGTCCTGAATTACGGATATTAACGATATTTCCCACACAGATGGCGCACAGCTCAAGAGCCGTGCATAGAAGATGAGGATAGTACAATCAAGGAAAGCAAAATATTTTCCTCAATACGTTAGTGTCTGATCATGGAACGAGTAAAAACTTATCTAAATTCACGAGACATCAATAGGTGATATTTTGGTTTATTCTGAATCTATCTAAGACACCTTGCGTATTTGTAAAGCCACATTGTGTGTGTGTGTGTGTGTGTGTGTGTGTGTGAGAGAGAGAGAGAGAGAGAGAGAGAGAGAGAGATTATAAATAGCGAAATCATAATATCTTTCATATTGTCAGTCACTGTCGATGGAGTGAGTATGGTATTAACCGGTATGTATCTACCCAAGGTCTATATCCACCTACGCGTCACCTACTCCGAGGCGCTAAAAACATGGCGGAAGCTCCTTGGGACGTCGTGTTTAGTACTAGCCTCCCAGAGATCAAAGTATTATATACATCCATTTCTATATTGTGTGGTTGACAAATTATGCTTTACTTAGCATGCGTTCACCTTGGACTTTGACAAAGGTGGATACATATACCGGGTTAATACAAGTGAGTATTTGCAGGGGTTATCGAGTAAGGTTGAAAAGAAGCAGAGTTGAATGGAGTTACAGTGGAAAGTACTAACTGCAGAATCATAGGTATATACACCAGTGATGTATATCTTGTTATAAACAGGGTATTTCGCTTTGAAAGAAGCCGAAAGAATTTTTGTTCATTTCTTCTGATAGGTTCATGGAGTTCGATGGGACTGAGAGTAAAATAGACTTATCCAAGTTTAGAGACTGAAAACGGGTGAGAAGAGACAAAGGGATAGAAAAAAAAGGGGGGTTGGGGGTAAAAATTCCCTCCTGGCAAGTTGGAGAATGCTCGGAAATGAATACGGTCGAGAAGAGGTGGCAACTTCTTCGAAAGTATTGGAGTCCTTCAGGAACAACGCGGAAATCTCTTGATCCTACAAAGTGCTGCAAGATAGGAGCGGGTGTCCAGAACCGCTGGGCATCAAGTATACTCAAATGCAAAGTTTTAACCTTTCAGACGAAGATAGCTGTATCTGCCACTAAATAATGGTCTTTGATCATTTATCTTCAATTTTTTTTTCTTTTTCGTATATGGGCATTCGACTCTGTGGCCATTTCTGAATGATTCATGTGATAACTTTGTTAACTTTCAATAATAATAAAATATAATAAATATAATAATAATAATAATAATAATAATAATAATAATAATAATAATAATAACTGTTGTTAAGAAATTCACAGTCTCGTGAAAACAAATTGTTAAAAAAATCCACAATTATGTATTTACATAGAAATATATTTTGATATATAAATGTGGATTTTTAAACAACAACAACAACAACAATAATCATCATCATCATCATCATCATCATCATCATCATCATCATCATCATCATCATCATGTTCTGGCATTCTGGCAAATAAGAAATGAAAAAGCTTCCACACGAGGGACTTTTTGTCTCCTGCAATGATGTTAACAAATATAGAATTCGGACAAACATACGCGCTGTCCACCTTTCCAGTTGGAACTTATTTTGGGGTTAAACAGTACGTAAATATGGTCAATAATGTAGCAGATTCTGTTCCGTACTGTAAAAAGCAGCCAGCTTTTAATGTACAGTGATTCCATGTAAATATATCATAAAAATCATTAGCAATTTCTTTGGACAACTCTTCTCTCTCTCTCTCTCTCGTCTCTCTCTCCTCTCTCTCCTCTCTCATCTCTCTCTCCTCTCTATATTATATATATATTATATATATATATATATATATATATATATATATATATATATGTGTGTGTGTGTGTGTGTGGATATATATATTTATATATATGTATATATATTATATTTTATTTTATAAATATAATATACGTGCGTATATCTATATATATATATATATATATATATATATATATATATATATACAAACATACATACAAAAATTGTGTGCACTGGGGATGTCGGTGATCAGTTGTTGCCATACCAGTTCATACAACAATCAATCATCAACGTTCATAAGATTTTTCTCACTCGACGAGCAAATCCAAGATTAATCATAATAATTTCATTTGCAGCATGAAATTATTATAATTAGGGCAAAATTGATTTCATTTGATTCTATGACATTTAGGCTGCCAAATCTAAATGTTGTTAAATGTCATGAATGGCATTTCGGCCGTTAACGCTTTTTTTTTTTCTCAGGAGTTGGAGTGTCTAGACGTCAAGATAAAAAGATCCAGAAAGTAAAGGCAATGAAGACCAAAGATACAGTGTACCATTGTGACATGCAGCGGCACCACTACTTCTACGGGGAATGTAAGTGAAGCAGAAGTACCGATCGTTGTAGTCTTTCCTCCTCGCTTCATGAACTTTCCCTTGTGGCTGGTACGATTTCAGACATTCATCCTTTCTAGCCATAGTACTACCCGGTATGATATCAGACATTCATCTTTTCTAGCCATGGTATTACCTGGTATGATTTCAGATATTCATCCTTTTTAGCCATAGTACTACTTGGTATGATATCAGACATTCATCCTTTCTATCCATAGTACTACCTGGTATGATTTCAGACATCCATCCTTTCTAGCCATAGTACTGCCTAAGTTGCCCTGTTGTAAATCAGTAAGGCTTTTGCTATATAGGACAAGATGTCTATGCGCAAAAGTACTCAATCGGACCATCCAACTACACCTGCAAGTATATAAGATAAAGATTTTTCCTATATGCTAATAAGTAAAACTATTGAACCTCGCTGCCACATAACCTGCGCTCCTCAGCTAGGCTTTGAACAAACTTGACTTTGCACTAATCTAACGTTCTGCAGCCATCTTGTACTAGAAAAAGTAATTTAAAAAAAATTTTTTTCCTACGTAATCCTGTGCAAAACTTTTCGCTCTTAATGTGGACCTCTCCTGGCAGCGGGGTCCCATGTTTGAACAAACATGAGTCTACACTACATGAGAAAGCTTTCTAGTGAGTTTTGTCCTTCTTGGCCAAGTACTTTAGAAAAGTAGATTATCAAATGCCTCCAGCACATTTCGACCATTTTTCAATTACCTCCCCTTAGGGAGGACGAGGGTACCTCCCAAACTTGAAAAAAAAAATGAATTCCCTTTATTCAAGGATGCTTCGTGACAAGATTGGTTAGCTTCGATGATCTAAAAACTAAGCAAATTCGACCAGAGTTTTCAAGACGATCAAACCACGCCCTTACGTACTAAATATTCTTTGGCCTTCAATGGCACAAAATTAGCGAAAGTGGGTCTTTTTCCACCCTAGTGTCCCAGTGGTTACGGAAGAGCAACGAGATAAAAGTCTTCTGTATCTTGAAGTGGGTAAGAACATGTAACGCCTTCTTTCAAAATTGCCAACTACAGAGATAAAGCTGAAATAATGGAATTTGAGAAAAGGCAGCTAGTTTCCACGAGAGAGAGAGAGAGAGAGAGAGAGAGAGAGAGAGAGAGAGAGAGAGAGAGAGATGGGTGTGACGACGAAAGATATTTTCGTGTGGTTTCTATTGCGATTACATCACTCCTTACAATTCTTATTACCCAGTGATTACGGTATATCGAAATGTGTCAGGTAAACATTACGCGAACTGATATAGATGGAGAAAGATATACTACGCGATATTATTCTGTATCTCATCTGCTTTTACACACCATGACCCACTGAGTCCCGATATACACCAATACCTTTGATGTTCTTATAGATGCAGAGAGTCACCGTATAGTCTTAAGCACAGGTATTGACATAACCCTGCTTTCGTAGTCCTATATAAGTCTATACTTAGCTTTTGTAGTCCTATATAGGTTTATACTTAGCTTTCGTAGTCCTATATAGGTCTATATTTAGCTTTCGTAGTCCTATATATATATAGGTCTATACTTAGCTTTCGTAGTCCTATATAGGCCTATACTTAACTTACAAATACATTCCATAGTCCAGAAATCATAACTGTATTTTAAAAATCAGTTTTCTCTTGTTCGTTTTACACAGGATCAAAATTAAGCGCAAGATTTTACGAATGTATTAAGTATTTACGGTTGTTTCTCAAACCAGTCTGCGTTCTAAATTAAAGTAATATGATCAAGAAAAAACTGCAGATCGCCACCCTTATAAACATCATATATTGTTGTTCATACTCTTCTTCTTGAAAGATGAATCTGGTCTTTAATGTAAGACATCCCACTTCACTTTCCAACACTAAAAATTTGAATGACGCATAAGATAATAGACCTGAATACATTTTGACTATTGGGAGCCAGTTCAAAAGATGCCCACTACCATTTACAGTCAAAAGAGGAGCCGTTGAATTACCTTGTGATATGACCTTTGTAATAACCATCCATGGGAACTAAAATAAACGGATTCAAAGCCGGCTTTACAGGGTGGACCACTTTTTGTCGGATTACCACCACTCCCATTTGTCTCCTCTAACTGCTTTCTTCACATCATTTTCTTCCGAAACTCTTCCAGCGTTTGGTTTCTCTTCAGTTTCACTTTTTCCCCTTTCGATTTCAACCTTCGGTGAAACTGATAGCTTTAGTATGGCTTCCTCCACACCCACGTTTTTGACGTCTTGTATTTTCCAGTGCTATTTCAGATCGATCATTTTATTATTTCTCATTTTGTTAAATTGGAAATATCTAATGTTACTACTGTTATTATAATGCCAGGGTTGACCTAAGGACTGAATTTTGTACCAGACAGACTAGTCTTATTCCTTGATAAACGACTTTTACAATGTCAAAGACAGAGCTTCAAAGCAGGCAGTACAACAGGACCACGATGGCGAACGAAAGTTCCAAAGAGTCACATGTCACTTCAATGCCTGCACCCACTGACATCACGTGCTCCCCCCACCCCCCTCCACCCGCTTCCCATATCCCCACCAGGAGAAAAGCAAAAATCACTTGCTGGTTAGCTAAAACGGCTAAAACCATTGATAAGGATGCTTTTGAACTGTAGTTAATATACCTTGAAAAGGATTATTGTACGACTCCCCCAATAATAATAATAATAATAATAATAATAAGAATAATAATAATGAATAATAATAATAATAATAATAATAATAATAATAATCATTATAATAATAAATAATAATAATAATAATAATAATAATAATAATAATAATAATCTATCATCATTATTAGTACTAATAATGGTCAAACGTTCTCAATGAACCTAGCGGTAAGACAATGACCAGCCTAGAAGTCTCATTTATCAGAATGATTGGCGAAAAATAAATAGCTAGAGCTGGCGTAAACGAAAATAGAAATACAAAAGTAGGATAATAAACACACAAACGCACACACACAGATGTGTGTGTTTAAAATCAGTGGGACATGCGATGATTAAATTCAAAGTACTGAAGAGAAAACGAAACACATCGGAAGCCTGACTGGTATCGACGAGAGGCCTGATACAGTGTGGTAGAAATTTACATTACATATCCTATTAGGACAGTACAAACGAGCATAAAGACGGCTGAAAAAGCGTATCATCACCTGAAGAGCCTAATCACATTTGTGAATGGATGAGTGATTCCCAAACAAACCTTTATTTATTTATTTATTTATTTATATTTATTTATTTATTTGTTTGTCTGTTTGTTTATTTATATATTTATTCATTTATTTATTTATTTATTTATTGGATGCAGGTGGGCCCACACTGTTGTTATCAAGATCATACAAATGACACTCCTTAAAATCTAAATATTTTTGTATATTTCTTGTTGAATAAGTGGATGAGTTTTACATATTAATAAGATATTTATATTCTAGCAAAAGTTGTCCTTTCAGGTATTCTTATTTTCAGCAAATTATATAAATAAACCAGCTTTTTACCTCCTGATCGCTTTCATTATTATAAAAAAAAAATGTACTGTTATCCTATGCACATCTTAAGACAGATTGACCAATACAAAATCTGTCACATCTCGTCACGGGATTTGATATACAAACTTAGTTTTGTCGTGAGAGTTAGTTATAAGTGCCCTATTTAAATTCTATTATTTTCGTTAGATGTCACATTCATTCTAAAGGTTTTAAGTTAATGGGAAATATTTTTTAGAATTATTAGCCTAAAAGAGCATGCATTTATTATCTTAATTGACGTATTTATTTGATTTTTAGTGAATTGCTATGTAATTTTCAATAATATTTTAATGTATTTTCAAACGCTTTTTATTCCCTTTTCCCAACACCAATCATTATTTTTATGTATAGGTATGTTTTAAAGAAAAATTGCAGCAAGGGTCTCCGTTGTAATATCAGAGATCATTTATATTTTTTTCTACTTGTCTTGTACGTATGGCCGTATCCGCATGTCATATAAACTTATTCTAACCATTTTTAACACTATCTGCTTATCTTATATTACTCTGCTAACTTGTTGTTAAAGGGAATTTGAATAACCATATTTGCTCACTGATGCCTCCCGGGAAAGTTGTATACGGCCTCGCTGAGCTGATAGCTCGGAACTTTTATACAATATGTGCATGACCAGACGTAGGGACGAATGTAGCCACAAATATATATAATGCATTAACTTTGTTATTTCCATTAACCGCGAATTTCACATATGAAATGTGAGTTTTTCTATATATATACGAGCATCGTGTATTCTACAAGAATGTGACAGTTCATAAACACGAACACGTTTTTTTAACACCAATAGCTTAAAAAGTGGTTTTGTTCCCATTTCCTTAGACCAAGAGTTTTTACACAGTTTGGTGCTGACGAATTTCTTGTTTGATGACATCATCTTAACTGTTTCTCCAGTCATTCCTAAATTATTTTCGGTGCTCCTTTGGCTTGTTATCTACGCGTCACCTACTCGAGGTGTTAGTACTAGACTTGGCGGAAGCTCCTTGAGAAGCCGTGTTTAGACTAGATATCGTTTATTAATATAATTTGTCGAGCACACAATATAGAAATGGGTGTATATAATACTTTGATCACCGAGGGGATTAGTACTAGCACCTCGGAGTAGGTGACGCATAGATAACAAGCCAAAGTAGTACCTTATCACTTATTTATATTCTATGTACTTAAGCAGCCTACCTACTAACGTTATACAAGGATACGCATTTCTTAGCCCTATGCTCGCCTTTTTTTCCGAGAACGTACGCTTCCAAGTTTGTTTAAATAAGTGTTGGGTGGATCTCGCAAACGCAAGGCGGAAATGTCAGGATAAAATTGTTCAGAACCGTTAAGAGCGTATTCTCCCCTCCAGCTTAGCCAACGGAGGTGGAGCCAAGGTCTAAAGAATACTAAAGTGAGCCTATGATAAATTACGTACGGTGGGGAAAAATTACATGGGTGTTTAAACGTCCGTAGCCTCCAATTGTCATGTTATGTTTAGATTATTTAAACATCAGAGAAAGGGTTTAAATAAATCATGATGTACATGTGTGGCAGGTTTACAAATGCATTCACACACACACACACACACACACACATACACACACAGTAATAACGGTGTAGGGACAATGATAATGATGACGTTATCATCACACAAGACGACGAAATTCGTCAGCGATAAAAAAAAAAAAAAAAAAAAACGAGGCCAGTAGAGACGGAGATAATAAAATAAGACGCACATGCGCATTTGTTTAACATTTAGAATGTTCGTAGAACAGCGTATATGCACTGAAAAGCTCATCGAGTACGGGAAATTCTCGGCTAATGGAATGATGCTCAGGCATGCATATTTTGTTGTTATATTCTTCCTGCTGTGTGTAGTTAGCTAGCTCCTCGCTATCAGCTCGGTGAGGCTATACGATTCGCTCTAAGGGCTTTATAGTGAGCAAGTACCTGCTCGCTTGTAAACAAATGCGCTTTATGCAAGATATTGATCCAAATTCCCATTGAAGGACAATTAACAACGTAGTATGATGGAGCAGCAAATACTATTAGGGTTAGTGAGCAGAGTAGGGAGGCAGGGTCAAGCGTGGTAAATTTCGACTCTTAAATTTTTAGTCCCGCCGATCTGTATCTGATATTCAGTGCTACTTTGGGGGTCGGGGAATCCACGAGAAGCGTCCCCCCAAATCTGACAGAGTCAGGGCACAGACAACAGGTCAGGTTTGGGAAGGTAATTTCTGGTTAGATCAGGATCCAGCTGTCTAGTAAAGGTTAGGTTAGCTCCCATTTTCATGTCTGATTTCTCACGCCTAATCCTGTCTCCTTATTCTGCATCCGGTCTTAATTGCTATTCATTGAAATGAGTACGTTTGAGACTGATAATATTAGTATCGAATAAGAACTATGTGCGAGGACATACGTAAGCCTTTATCAGTACAAGAATGTAATTAAAAATAAAAAAATATACACCATTATCCCTGCTATCATAACAGAGACCGCTTAATTAATGATACAGCTATATTATATAAGCTTAAATGAGGGTAGCTTAAGTTACGTTAAACGAGGTTAGGTTAAGTTGCTCAATAAACACTAGCTAAGGATATGCCATCTAATTTTCCTAATCTGAACTTGAAGTACATATGAAAATTATGTACAATTTTTATTTCTTATTTTTTATCTATTTGTTTATTTAGTTTTTTTTACCAAAACAGCAAAGTAAAGAATTGGTGTTCACATTCATTTATTTCAGAGCATCACATGAATGTAGCCCAGAATATATTTAAGATGAAATAGATGTAATTATGAATATAGGGAAGAAATTTAAATATCACGATTTTTCTTAGACAATGCATTAAGAATACCGAGGAGATTTTTTGCGATATTATCTGAGAAACGTAATTCCAGACACCACATTCTACAACGATTTGTTATCGGATATAAAAAATTTTCCTCGTGTATCTAAAACTTGAAGAATTAATGTGACATTTGAAAGGAAAACGCAATAACAAAGGCACGTAAAGAACTTCCCTAACAGAACTAGAAGATTCGTACATCAAATCTCTTTTAAGTCAAGTGACAATTTTGTTCATATGAGTCATACCTGAAAAGGATGGGAAAAGCGAATAGAACAGCATAAAAATGTAATGTAAAAGTTATGCGAAGGGTAACTGCATTTTTCGTTCACGTTAGTGAAAACAATCAAGCTGCCCAACTGGGCAGATGCTGCGACGTTGTCATATTCTGATAAAATACTGGAATAAATATAATCGAGTCCAGTTTGTAAATGAAAGCTTTTGTAAAATTAGGAATACCCGTCAATGTATACATGCCACTGATACATTTATATCAGACTTCAAGGTGTTTAATTTTTCTGGTCTCATCAGCATCCCTCCCGTCTGTATTTTTATTTCTACTGTCAAATTAGCGTATAATATAATACAAATTACTACTGCTATGCATCAGTGAACGGTCAGTGTAAATATCGCGGACACTGAAAGTTGCAATAAGCCTAGTAAAGTCAGACCTTCAGAAATGATATATACAACTTTTATTATTAAAATATGAAATGTAAAAACAACTCGACTAATTATAAAACAACAACCCTACGGCCATACTTAACGTGACCATTTGAATTAAGTGCCGTAGATCAATAAGAATTAATAAGTTCTTAAAGCTATACTCTTATATGGAGAAGGAGGAGGAGGAGGAGGAGAATCTTAAAACAAGAGACGATCCACAGACAGACGGGTAACGAACAACCACATGTAATTCCGAGAACAACAAGTGTTGTGGCATCAGCTGTTCACACAAACAGACAATCTTGTCTCCGACATGCAATACTCAACAGTCCTTGGGGAAGAAAGTTCACTTGAACTGAGAGAGATATCTATTACAGACGGAGTAATGAATAGGAGAGTGATTCGTGTCGAAGATGGAAGAGATTAACGAGAATTGCTATAAGAACGGTCGTTAAATAAACGGGTTCACGCAGGCGCGTTGTCGACATACGAATCAAGTTGCGAAGTCACAGGGAAATCTTAAACGGGTCGGTTTCATTTTGCAAAGAATTCACGGCTTCCTTGAAAGAGTTTCACCGGAATTGGCGTATCAAATTTAGGCCACAGGTCAAGTGTTGGGAGCTATGAGGTCATTCGTCGCTGAAGCGAAATTGAGAGTCAAAAGGTTTGAAAAGGTGTAACAGGAGGAAAACCTCGAAGCAGTTGCACTATGAAACAATTGTAAGGAGAGGGTGGAAAGCAAGATGGAAGAAACAGAATACGAGTGGAGTTATAGTAAAAGGAATGAAAGGAGTTGCAGCTAGGAGTCGAAGGGACGCTGTAAAGCACCTTTAGTAATGCCTACAGTGCACAGAGTGAGGTACACTGACGGCACTACACGCCCCTACGGAGATGAGTTTTACTGAATACTTTCGATATGCAGCAACGAGAATCCTGGATTAAATGTTATGCATTCATGCTGACATGAGACCACTTCTAAAAGTATAGAATTATTCAATTTGATTTTATGAAAAGTAGGCTGTCAAGCCAGGCTCTGAGGAGATTCCGACCTTTCTGCCCTTACGACAGTGAAGAGGTAGATTGTTTGTAAGGTGCTTTTACGCTGCAGGGAACCAGTGGTTATTCAGCAACGGGACCAACGGCTTTACGTGACTTCTTCCGAACCACGTCGAGAGTGAACTTCTTTTACCAGAAATACACATCTCTCACCCCTCTATGGAATGCCCGAGAATCGAACTCGCGGTCACCAAGGTGGATGCAGTGGGTTGAACAGCAAGATGCGGAGACCAGTAAATAAAGGAGACGGGATACAATCATTTAAACGTGGAACTGGGAGCAAATCCAACAGCTGCACTGAGAAGTAATAGTTAGAGGAGTCGGACAGCTAGATTGAAGAGAGGAAGCGGGATTGGGGGTACAGTAATAGCACGGTCTAGATACAGTTCTATCTGGCCCGTGAGTAATACGCCGCCGAACCTACGCCGCAAACACCTTTTGATAATGCCTACAACTACATAAATAACACCACGTGAGGTACACTGACTTCATTCCCTCCCTTACAGTGATATATATATATATATATATAGTATATATATATATATAATATATATTATATATTATGATTATACATGGTGTGATTAGGATGGGAGTGAATAGAAACATAGTAGCTATAGTAGATTCACATCAAGCGTGCATTTGACGTCTAGACCAGTCCCTTACGACGCTCCTGATTGGCTATTGATAAGTCAATCACATGGCTAGAAACTCTCAGTCTCTCGAGAGAGTTCACATAGGTAGGATGTATGTTCCACCTCTCCTGAAAGACGTATCCCTCAGGAGAGGTGGAACATAGATCCTACCTATGTGAACTCTCGAGAACTGAGAGTTTCCAGCCCTGTCATTGGCTTATCAACAGCCAATCAGGAGCGTCGTAAGGGACTGGGCTAGACATCAAATGCACGGTTGATGTGAATCTACTATAGAAAATACTGAAAATGAAGTACTAAGCAGGAGAAAAGACTAGCCAAGATCCCCTTTCCTTCTGATAGTTCATGATGTATTTGTTTTAATGCGTTAACTGCATTTTTATGCGAAAATGTTCACCAAGTAATATAGTGTGACTTGAAGGAAAAAAGGTTTTACAATTCTTAAAGAAAGCTGACATCGGGATATCCTCAAATACAACTCTGTGAAGGCCCCCCACCGACCCCCCCAAAAATTAACCCAATTTATAAATATTAAATAATATTTACTATTGTTTGGAGTATCTCAAAATTTTATTAAAAATATTACTATATATATATGTATATTATATATATATATTTTATGATATATGGATCTATATATATATTGGATATATGTGTGTGTGTGTGTGTGTGTGTGGTGTGTGTGTGTATAGAGAGAGAGAGAGAGAGAGAGAGAGAGAGACTATTTTTGCATACATGAGCCTAGAAAAAAAACCATGACAGAATTAATAGTGATACAATGCAAAAGTTGCTCGTGATATTTTAGATAAAATGCGAGGTTGTCGAAATTGATTATAAGCGTTTATGATGCAAGCGACTAGTTTAGTATAAAAGTGATTCTGAGACAAAGTTTTTACTCTTCATGAGTCTCTGGTGTCTTCATGGAAGGAACGATAAGAGAATTCCACGAAAGGAGATTGGTTATATGCGCAAAGTGGGACCTATGAGGTCATTCAGCGCTGAAATGGTATTGTGTAAAAAATGTTCGAAAGGTGTAACAGGAGGAAAACCTCGCAGTTCACTATGAATCAATGGAGAGGGTGGAGAGTAAGATGGAAGAAAGAGCATATGAACGGAGGTACAGTAAAAGGAATGAAAGGGGTTGCAGCTAGGGGCAGAAGGGACGCCGCAAAGAACCTTAAATAAATCCTACATTGCGCGGCATGAGGTCAACTGACGACACTAACTCCCTACGGGAAACAAAAATATAGGTCGTGATTGGGCTGCTTGAGAGCTGGCGTTTGCAGATGTTACTCTACTTATTAAAGAGAGTCAAGAGAAGTCGCTGAATGCGGTAAAATTTAAACAATATCGAGAGAAGAAAAAGCTGAGAGCAAATCTAAACAAGAGTAAGGTTATAAGTGTAAATGGAAACAAAGAAGATGGAACAATTAATGTTTATGTGCATGATGAAAGATCTAAAGTTGCTGATTCATATAGATATCTATGGGAAAATATACCTTAAATGAGAAAAGAGGCGAGATGTTAAATAGGTGCACGCAAAAAATTTGGGAGAAGTGTGTGTGAAAGTCAAATCTGGAATAGGTGAAGCGACTGTCGAGCTAACTCGCCTTTATGGAAGTGAAGCGTTGATGGTTTGAATGAACGAGAAACCTTGGAAGTTGTAGATTTTTTTGTTTTTTGCGTATCAGAAAGGTTGGAATGAAGAGAAATGAGGTGGTATATACAAGTAGAATTAAAAAGATGGATCAAAGAGTTTTGAAACGGTTTAATAATGAAAGAGAAAGAAGGACGATAGGTCGGTGAAAAGTGTAAAAATTTCGGAAGCGTTGGAAGAAGGTGAGATAATAATCTAAAAAGAGAAGAATACGTAATGTGTCGAAGGTATAAGATAATATATATATATACTATATGAATATATATATACATATATATATGTATATGTATATGTATCATATATATATATTATATATATCAAATATATAAGATATATTTCACTGTCTGCACCTATCTACAAGTGTTGACAAGTTTTTTTTTTCAACAAGACCACAATTTTCTGTGTAGGTTTTTGCGTCTCTTCCTTGACGTCATCGCTTCTGTGCTTCTATATAATAAGCTTTATTAAAAAACGGACACCATCGCGGTGCGTGCAGTCGACTAGATAATGGAGGTTTGTGCAAGTAGGGAAGTAGAGAACTACTACCTGCAAGGTTCTCCGCACAAGGGCTTTCTGCATGAACTAGGTAGACTTGGGCTGCATGAAAACGAGTATCAGGGTTACCTGTACTAGGCCACATGCTAGGTTCTATCTGGAGCTGCCGCTCTTCGGAATGGACACGCCAACTGCATCGCTCGCAGGTCGTCAAGGAAAGCCACTTTTAACAAACGATCTTAAAGAGGAGAGAGAGAGAGAGAGAGAGAGGAGGAGAGAGAGAGAGAGAGAGAGAGAGGAGGAGAGAGAGAGAGAGAGAGAGCCCTGGAAATGAGCGAGAGGGATTCCATAATGGAGGGGGTGGACTGGAAGAAGAAGAAGAAGAAAGAGAAAAAGAAGAGGAGGAGGGAGAATCACCTAACCTCCACACACAGAAACACACGCCCCAAATGGGATGGGTAACACACGCTCCCTCGCCCCCCCACCCAACCCCCCAACCCTCCTAATACTACATACCCCCGGTCGTGCCTCCTTCAGAAAGGAGAGTAGCAAAAACCAGTGCAACAGCAACAGCCTCGTACGGCAGGTTGCTAGGATGGGGTGCATGGAAGGGGGAAGGGGGAAGGGGGAGGACGTATTGAAAGGGGAGAGGGCGCTTCACCCCCAACCCCCCATCCGCCACTACCACTGGCACCAGTATACCAGCGAAGGTGGAAGTTGTACTGGTCAATCTATAGAGGCCAAGGTAGCGATGCTGCCCAAATGTTTAAAGATTTTTTGCGAGAGGTTTTCACTCGAGCGCAAGCAGAGCCGACCAGTGCATATTAATGAGTCAATTCTAAATGAAGTTGGACAGGCGAATGCTTCTACTACAATAGCAAGTATCAGTTACCCCTTTTTGTATGGTAAAGGGTCCTTTGTAAGAATGATGTATGGTCCTTCACAACAAGCAAAGAAAGAGGTTCATGACAATAAACACACAACACACACATATAATATACATATGTATAATTGTGTGTGTGTGTGTGTGTTTGTGCGCGCTTGTGTCTGGGTCACAAGGCTGAAGAGAAACCAATGCCATGTCACAACTAATTTTAGAATAGACATTTCAAACACAGAAGAGGCTGAATTCGTTTGAGTATTTGGGAGTAAATGAAACTGAAGATGGTACGAAAAAAAAAAGGTGAATCACAGATTATGTCAAGCAAGAAGATAGAAGGATCTCTACAAGAGTTTTGATAAAGAGAAGCATCTATGGAAGGGAAGTCTGAGACTCATGGAGGAGTGATGAGCCGTCCTTCCTTCGTATAAGTGAAGTCTAGATAAAATGGTGGAAACTTTTAAAAGGAATTGTTTGCGAGGAACATGTGGATGCATAAAGTGAAAAGATGGATAAATGTTTCGAAGTGGTCTGTGAGGAATGAGAAGAGGCAGAAGTGGGAAGACTGGAAGAACAAGAAGGACCATTAGGTAGAGGTAGAGGTAGAGGTCGCAGTGTATTTAGAGAGGTTGACGTGATTCCCATGAGATTTATGGGTAAACATTTAAAGTGGCTGAGTTGCAGATGTTTCCTGCAAAAGATGTTCACCAATGATTCATAAAAGTATTTTATTATTATTATTATTATTATTATTATTATTATTATTATTATTATTATTATTATTATTAGTTGCAGATGTTTCCTGCAAAAGATGTTCACCAATGATTCATAAAAGTTTTATTATTATTATTATTGATTATTATTATTATTATTATTATTATTATTATTATTATTATTATTATTATTATTATTATTTAAAGAAAATTCATAATCACATGAGTCAAGGAGGACCGCGCAGGTCATCAAAAGCTTTCTGCTTTGTATATTTTTAAATAACGAAATCAAACAGGCATACTGCTGTGGATTTACATTCCCATTATTATTATTATTATTATTATTATTATTATTATTATTATTATTATTATTATTATTATTATATTATTATTATTATTATTATTATTATTATTATTATTATTATTATTATTATTATTATGTTCACATGGAACAAGCCAAAAATTCCATGAACTTGCTAAGCAAACTTAAAGAGAATAGAACACCCTAATGAGCTAAGACAACCGATGAAAATTATATGCAGATTAGAAACATATAAGATTGAACGTACATTTACAAAATCTGTCGTTGGGAAAAGTAAAAAAAAAAATTCTTTAATAATTATAATCAGTCACTGTTATGGGGAACAGTAAAAAAAAAATAAAAATAATCAGCCACTGTTGCTGGGCACATTCAGTCAGCACTACAACTTTTTAAAATTTAATAGCATCAGAGAGAATAATAATAAAAAAAGGCCTCTAAGGCTATTCTCAGAGACATCATGGAACCTCGACAGACTGGAAAAGGGCACTCAGTGAGGAAAAAGTAGCTCGCACTAATTCCAACTGCCCAGTCAGTCTGGAAATGGTCAAATGGGATAATATCTCCTGACGAAGGTGTCAATCGGAATTACTGGTATTAAGGGATAATATGTAACTTTCGCTTCCAATAAATTCGTCCAACAAGATACAATCTAGATGAGGTGATTGTGAAAGTTTTCCTAGTCCAGTCTATAAAATCTATAAACCAAATCATAGAGACATTCAACATAGTCCAGTCTATAAAATCTATAAACCAAATCAGACATATTCAACATAGTCCAGTCTATAAAATCTATAAACCAAATCATAGACACATTCAACATAGTCCAGTCTATAAAATCTATAAACCAAATCAGAGACATTCAACACAGTCCAGTCTATAAAATCTATAAACCAAATCATAGAGACATTCAACATAGTCCAGTCTATAAAATCAATAAACCAAATCAGAGACATTCAACATAGTCCAGTCTATAAAATCTATAAACCAAATCAGAGACATTCAACATAGTCCAGTCTATAAAATCTATAAACCAAATCATAGAGACATTCAACATAGTCCAGTCTATAAAATCTATAAACCAAATCAGAGACATTCAACATAGTCCAGTCTACAAAATCTATAAACCAAATCATAGAGACAGTCATCATTCTTACACTGCCTAAGATATTATAATAAGTACCGAACGAGAATAATTACATTAAAGAGAGATTATTCAGTCGATTTCGTATGCAATTTCTCATCAACTCGCTTTAATCACTTCATCAGTTCGACTAACCTTGTGTTTAGCGAGATATTTCTGGGAGACAAAAATGTTACTTGTATTTGGCTCCCCATTCAATTAACTCACTGATCATCGTGTGATCAGGTTTTGTTAGAGAGAGAGAGAGAGAGAGAGAGAGAGAGAGAGAGAGAGAGAGAGAGAGAGAGAGTAAATATACGTGAACAATACACTTGTGCACTGTATACAAGTGCATCAAGTATTGCAGACAAGGTCTAAATGTGAAGTATAAAAGTTTAATACATATAAAGTGAGAAGAGAGAGAGAGAGAGAGAGAGAGAGAGAGAGAGAGAGAGAGAGAGAGAGAGAGAGCGTTTTATTTGCCCCAAATGTACATACATGAAGATTTGAAAACAAGGTCTAAATGTGGAGAGAGGCTGGAGTAGAAAAGGAGATAAGAAGCGATAGGACCCACCATTCGATATAACTCTCCCCAAGTCATAATTTGATTTGGGGTAAGCAAGGCCGCACCCAGGCACAAAACACTACTGCAATGGCCGTTTCAGTGAGTTTCGACAACGTTAAATGGAATAGAATGAAATATAGTTTAAGCCAAAGGCCAAGCAATGGGACGCATGACGTCATTCAGTGCTAAAAAGTAAATTGAGCGTAGAAGGGCTTGAAAGGTGTAACAGGGGAAAAACCTCAAAGCAGTTGCACTATGAAACAAGTGCTAAGAGAGAGTGGATAGCAAGATGGAAGACAGAATATGAATAGAGGTACAGCAAAAGGAATGAAAGCGATTGCCGCTAGGGCACCACTCGCCTACAGGGTCGAGAACATGGAGGAAATGATTCTCGTCCAAGATGCAAGGAAACGGGTATGATCTCTTGCAACATGCAGAACATGTTCCTGCGTTTTAAGCGAAGTCAGAAATATGTTCAGCGTTTTAAGCGAAGTCAGAAATATGTTCAGCGTTTTAAGCGAAGTCAGAAATATGTTCAGCGTTTTAAGCGAAGTCAGAAATATGTTCAGCGTTTTAAACAAAGTCAAAAATATGCTCAGCGTTTTAAGCGAAGTCAGAAATATGTTCAGAATTTTAAATGCTTGTCAAAAATACGTTTAGCGTTTTAAGCGCTAGTCAGAAATGTTTGTTTAATTATTTTGTAAACTGGTCAATATAGTTTTTTTCTTTATTTAAGATCCTGATCAAAAATAATTCCTGCCTTTTCAGAGGTAGTCCAAAAATACTAGTTATTCATTTAAGGAACCAGTCAAATTACATGAAAGGATACGTTTTACATTTTGGGGCAAGTACAAGAAATACACGTTCCTCACACCAACAGATCGTCAAAAATACAAAATTTTAGTTTTGTGATTTAATAAGGAAAAATACTAGTTCTGTACGAGGTGTTGAAAATACATTCTCCCCATCTTTAGAGCAACGTTATATTATGAAAAAATAATATAAAAATAATTTAACTAGACCACCGTGTCACTTTTCTAGATCAACTCAGGAACTGGCAGAAGGAATTGCTCTTTGATAAAAATGGAAAAACGAAGCCAGGTAGAATTTAAGAAGCTGGACACTTAATTGGGAGCCTAAAACAAAATTACGCAAGAAAAATAAAATATTAGTTCCGTCTACAGTACGCGACGGAAGCACGCAGTAGGATGTACCTCACTGCGGGGTTACAGAACAATTGCTAGTCATGGGCCTTCGATTCCACGGGAGATTTATCTACTGATAATTCAACAAAACTCGTTGTTCTTGAGTTCATGATTTTTTTTTTTTTTGAATGGCTGAACATAATGGACTATTCTTCCAATAGACAGCGTCCCAGTTCTTCCATTATTAGAGTCTTCAGATCGCTATTGATGAAAGAAATCAATATTTCATTTAGTTTATAACTAATTTTTGCTCATTTATAAAAGTGGATGTGGTGTGTTTGTTGGTCTCAAACACCATATCAACTTTAAAACACATTTGTACTTCAGACAGTATTCATATAATCGATATCTTCAGGTTTGAGAAACACTGAAGGTAAAATTAATTTCAAATTATTACCAGTTCTTCAAATTTACGAGGCACTTACAGCTCTTACGTTTGTAAATGATGATGATAATTCATAATTTGTCATATTTTTGTAACCGTAGCATGGCTACTTCTCCAAAATATTTTTTGTACTTTCTCGTGTTTTAAAATAAAAAAAACTTTAATCTTACTACTAGTGGATTTTTTTTTTATGTGGATTTACTCAATTCTCTGCCATGTAAAACGATACTGAAATGTAGTATTTATAATTTTGCTGAGTGGCATGACACCTTTTGTTTAAAAAAAAAATCGAGTATCAAACGAAAAGCAAAGGAATGTTTAAAAAAATTTTTTTATAAGAATTTTGTTTTTTCAGTATCAGAGGAAAGGCGAAACCACGTTTTCAAAAGAGGATTTTTTTCTTGTAATATTTAAAATTTTACTCTTTCTGTATCAACGAAAAAGAGAAGCAATGTGTTCAAAAAATAATTTTGTCGCAATTTAAAAAAATTAGTTTTTTCAGAATAAATAAAAAACGAGTATAAAAAAAGAGCGAAGTAATTTTTTCAAAAGAGAAATTTTTATTCTAGATAATCATCTGTCAAGATTCCGTGGAAAAGGATTGATGTTTCCTCTCCTACTTGGCAACAATGCAATGGGATAATGCAATCTCCAAAATATGAAAACATGACGTAAATGCAATATTATTAGCATGCACAAACAAATATGCAAGTATACTCACTTATTCGTTTATAAAACACATACAATTGATTGGCATACTGGGGGCACCTCATGCTTCATCTGAATACATATACGGTAAGTGTAACTGATATATTTCTATTAGCCAGTTAATCTAACTTTGCATGACGGGTTTTTCTGTTCCATTCTCTAACAGTAAAAACATGGATGCATGATTTCATCTGAGAGAGAGAGAGAGAGAAGAAGAGAGAAGAGAAGAAGATAGAGAGAGGAGAGAGTAGAGAGAGAGAGAGAGAGAGAGAGAGAGAGAGAGAGAGAGAGAGAAACTTCATCACAGCTTATAATTTAAAACAGACTGATTCAGGGAATAGTGAGGGTAAATATTCACAGTTCAATATACAAAAATGCTGAAAAAATATTGCTAATTTCAAGTGAGCTGACTCGATATACTCATTGTGTAAACCTAAATAAAAATGTGTATATTAAAATCCCGCATTGCTTTATATATATATATATATATATATATATATATATATATATATATATATATATATATATATATATATATATATATATATAGTCAATCCATCAGGGATTTCAATGTTGTAATCCTAAGGACAAAATGGTAGATCATCATATAATTGCATAATCCTAAATAGAATTCACTACAGTAAATAATGCCGTTTACTAAATCGATGTAAAACTCAGTAGGCAAAATATTTCCAATACATAAGCCTAAACAACCACCAGTAAAGTACTAAGTATTTCCCAGTGACAAAACTGAATCCAACCGAGCAAAGAGTTTTCTCCGGAGTCGAAGGCACCAGAAACCAGAAAAACGAGTCCACAGACGATAGAGCAGGAGGATCCAAAACAAGTAACCTCAATTTACTGGAAAACAACAAACAGATAAAAAGGGGGAAACTAAATAAGTTGAGTTTATTCATGAAAGCGTTCCTGACATTGCCTGCCTGGAACCTAGTACTGCATCAGTAGGACGCGAGCAGGATCCAAGAAGGGGTTCTTCCAACTGGAAAGGGGGTGAATTGAATGAGTGGGGAACTGTTCATCATAAAAAAAAAAAGAAATTAAACGAAGAATTCATTCAAGACATGCCGGGAACCTATCTGTCAGGCAGCGGCAGAATGGAAATGGGTTCTTCCAGCAGGAATGGGTCGGCTGGGAAGGCTAACTTGAACGGCAGAAGGTGAAAGTGACGGACGAAGCGGCGGCGGCGGAGGCAGCAGCAGCAGCAGCCAGCCCCCCTAACCGGTCCTCCTCAAATCGTGTGCCCCGTGCCCAGCTCTCGCTTTGGGACAATGGTAAGGTCAGGTCAGATTGAATCTGGGTCATGACCTGACCACAGGACAAGCTCGTATAACGACGCGCGGAATGTGTAATAATTAGTCACTCTGAAGTTCATTGGGTTTTGAACATCATTTTTACCAGTCAGTCAATTTTTGAGTCTATGTGTCAATCTATCTATATTTATTATAATATATATTTTGCCCGTGAATTGAATATGGAATTTTTGGCAGGCCAAGCACTGGGACCTATGAGGCCATTCAGCGATGAAACGGAAACTGACAGTAGAAAGGTTGATAAGTGTAACAGGAGGAAAACCTCAAAGCAGTTGCACTATGAAGCAATTGTCAGGAGAAGGTGGAAAGTAAGATGGAAGAAAGAGAATATGAAAGGAGGTACAGTTAAAGGAACGAAAGGGGCTGCAGCTAGGGACCGAAAGCACGCTGCAAAGAACCTTAAGTAATGCCTACAGTGCACCGCAAAAGGTTCTGATAGACTTAAAGAATGCAAAAACATACAGAACCATCAAAGGGTAATAAGGAGATGCCGTGTAACCTAAGTCTAATTAGTTGCTCCAGAGTTCTCCTGCTTATAAGGAGACATCATGTAAAGATCAACTAATAAGCATGGGAAACATCTAATCAATGTACAGTACAGATATAAATACAGAGATAGACGAAACAGAAGAAACGAACATACAAAAAGAAGGAAAATAAGAGAGAGAGAGAGAGAGAGAGAGAGAGAGAGAGAGAGAGAGAGAGAGAGAGAGAGAGAGAGAGTTACGTACAGTAAGAGAATAGAGGCCAAATCGTGATTGGTTAATGTTAAGACTCAAAGTTGTAAGAAACCTCTACCAGTGCCTTGGGCCCTCTAGTGTTAAAAACTAGTCACGTGACGGTTATCATAACAAGGTCAGCGGCGTCTAGGTGTCGATAGTACGGTGAAAACTTGAGTTGTGTGATAGTGGTTAGTCAAATAGTACATCTCACTATCATGTCAAAATGAAATTTGCGTCCGTTGCGAATCGCCATTCTTGTCACCACCCCCTATTCGGCAACAGCCTCTCCGACACCCACCAAACTCTCGCCCCCCCCCCCTCCCCCCCCCCCCCCCCCCCCCCCCCCCCCCCCCCCCCCCCCCCCCCACACACACACACACACGCACGCGCACACGGACACACTTTCCCGTCTTATTAAGGTAGGTCTAGGCTTGCTGGTTACGCCATCTCTTATAATAACTTTTTTTTTGTATGTTACTGGTGCGCTTATACTAATAATAATAATAATAATAACTATTATTATTGTTATATTATTACCTAGCAAGCCAAACAAGTTACAAAGAACTGAATGCAATAATGTAACAAAAGAAAGACTAGACCAAAGATGGAGTAAGAGATCTCCAGATAAGCAGGCGCGGAAATCGTAAATAGCCTTCGTCAGAAGTAGAAAATAAATAAATAAATGAAAATTCATGTTATACGCAAAAACATTATTTCCTTGCTGGCGTCCAGATAAAAACATGATGACGGTCCAGCATTGCCTAAGAAAATCAAATACGAGAATCACAATACTCAATTAAACGGCATATTTTACCGTTTTATTGCCATACGCATTTACTATACTCGGTTTTTTTTTCATCTGTCCATCCGCCTGTGGTGTTTGCGTATGGTAACGCTGCGTCCCGGGCTTTAGATAGTTACATTCAGCTTACATTCAACAATAATAACAATATCCTGTTTCGAATATTAACGGTGTAATTCGCATACAGTAAATTATTAAAACACTTTTCAGTTGCAAATGTACACCCAGATATCCTTTTTTTTACCTAAAACTTACACATAGCGTAACTATTTAAAGCCCGGGACGCAGTGTTACCATACAAAAACACCACAGGCGGATGGGCAAATGGAAAAAACAGAGAATTGTTGCCAATTTGTCACTCCCGCATGTCTTTGTAATCTCGAGTCGCGAGATCCATCCTGAGAAGGGGGAGGAGATTTAGGCCCATGTACCAAAATATAGATTTTGCTTTTATGAATAATAACAGTGAACTAGATGCCAGGGCACTAGTCGATTCTGGTGGGTGGCAGTCACGGCATGTGTGTATATAATGTAAATATATATACATATATAAATCATACATATGCATACATATTATATATATTATATACATATGTGTGTATATATACTACATATATATATATTATATATATATATAGACTACATATATAGTACATATAGATATGTTAGACCATGATATGATATATATATATATATATATATATATATATATATATATATATATATCATATCTTATATCATTTCATATACATATAAATATGATCCAAAAAAGAGACAATACCGGACAAAACTAATACACATATATATGTACAAATTTCATTTCACTTTCTTCAGTGCCCAACTCAACTTCATCAGCAGACGCACATCGTTAAGGGTGAATCGCCTGAGAGGGAAAGGTTGAATGCCGGGCACCTATGAATATGAATACGAATGCGTGCAATTGCTTTTTATTTCGTCTGATATTACTTTCATCGACTGACCGAGGAACTTGCCTCCTTCAAGGCTTTATCATACGTATGCTGACATGCAGAAAAGTGTAATGTATATGCATACATATATATATACACTACATAAAATTGTCATGTATATTTAAATATTTACTATACATATACATACATTATGTGTATACATTATATAACGCGTGTGTGCGCATGCGTTCACGTAATGTGTATAGCAAAAAACTCCGCATGAAAGTTGAAAAAACATGTAAAATTGGAAAATATGTATTTTGATATTATATATATATATATATATATATATATATATATATATATATGTATATGTATATATATATACATATATATATATATGTGTGTATATATATACATATATATATATATATATATATATATATATATATATATATATATATATATATATATATATATATATGAGCTTCCTTCCACGTAGCGTGGATATATAGTTAAACTGAATGAAACGCACAATCCCGTTAAAATACTAACGCAGCTGAGTCAACATTCACTATGACACGGTAGTAATTATATTATATGATAAATAAAGACAAAACCCCCAAATCCTCCGTACTTTTATCTTGGTTTCCACTAAACTGTTATTTTATCTTGCTCTGGGAGCAGTTTATAAATCTTGACCGGATATGTTACTCTGCATTTTCCTCCAAGTTATTTTCTATATTCCCCCCCCCCCGGGTGAGAGACGATGTCATGATCTGCAAGAGAGAACATTTATATATATATATATATATATATATATATAGATATATATACATATATGTGTGTGTGTGTGTGTGTGTGTGTGTGTGTGTGTGTGTGTGTGTGTACGTGTGTGTGTGTGTGTGAAGAGAGAGAGAGAGAGAGAGAGAGTTTACAATATCTATCAATCTCAGATGAAACGCGACTCTCGTAAAAAAAAAAAAAAACACTTCCTTAATAATTATAAGAAACAATGGATATTACAATACGAAAGCTGGAGACGACGACGAGAAATCCTTTTTTTTTTTTCGAGAGGGCGCGAAGAAATTGAAAGCACGGTGCAGCTGCAACTTGCAATAGCTTGCAATGAATAATGCAACGCATGGTGTAGTCTACGCAACCTGCACACGAAGTCACCGGGGAGAGAGAGAGAGAGAGAGAACAGGAGGAGAGAAGGAAGGTGAACCACGACCAAAGAAAAAAATTTGTGGTAACTCATCCTAAAAAAAAAAATTAGAAAAAATAAAAAAAATCGCAAAAGGAAGGAACTTAAACGACGAAGAAAATAGGCCAAGCAGATTGTAGATAAAAAAGGCAATAATTTCTATTTTATTTCTTTCATAATTAACCCCAAACTTTTTTTAAAATAGCAAAAGGAAGCAACATAAAAGATGAAAATAGGCCAGGCAGATTGTAGATTAAAAAAACTGCTATAATTTCTTTTTATTTCTTTCATTATTAACTTCAAATTTTTTTAAATAGCAAAAGGAAGCAAAGTATAAGACGAAAATATGCCAGGGAGATTGTAGATCAAAAAGATTAACTGCTCCTATTTTTTTCTTTCCTTAATTATTAACTTCAAACTTTTTCTTTGCATAGCATAAGGAATCAACGTAAAATGCGAAAATAAGCCATACCGAATGTAGATAAAAAAAACTGCACCTATCTTTATTCTATTTTTCTTCCTTTCATTATTAACTTCAATCTTTATTTTTTTTACATAGCAAAAGGAAGGAACGTAAAAGACGAAAATATGCCAGACGGAATGTAGATAAAAAAAGTTTTTTATTTTTATTTTTCTATGTTTCTTTCTGTATTAAGTTCAAGCAAACTCAGAATCTTTGGCGCAGCGAACGCCCCGTAACAATCGCTTTACCTCTGCAACGCGACCCCGTTGTTGATACAAAGGGAATTTAACCTATGACCGGCCCAGGCGTGACCTCCGAACCGAGACCCATTTTGGGGTTTTAGCACACCGTACCGTCAATAGGTCAAGAAAGCGATCCGTGTGCTGAATGCTGGTGTCAGCGTGTGCCATAATCTCTCTGCTGCAGACATTTATTAATCCGCTGGATTAGTTTTGTAAGTTTCTGTACACCGACACATACACAGTACTTTTCGTAGACGTATATGCAAGCAAATACGTCGTGTGCGTGTGGGCATACGAGTAAGTGCGTGCAGACGTACGTGGCATGGGGGTGTGGGCATTTTGGGGCCTGAGTCAGTAACTTGTTGACCTCGGTTCCTCACGATCTGCCACAAATTTCTACCACCCCTCCTTCGGCTGCCTCTCTCTCTCTCTCTCTCTCTCTCTCTCTCTCTAACCTAACTCCCTTTCCAAACAGATTCTTTATAGTCCTATACCTGTGTTCCACAACTCAGCCATGCAACTGTTGTTCCATCTTATTCAAGCCTTGGAACGGAGACGAACATCAGGTCCCTGACGTCACAACCAGAACTCCCTCCCTCCTAGGCCCCTCTATGACAGGAAACCCTCCCCCAACTCCGGCCCCAGCACCGGGTGCCCTTCTCGCTGCCCGGTTCAGTAATTGGAATGACACTGAGAACTGGAAACTGGGGAACTGGAAAGAAGGGCAAGGAAGAGAAACGATTTCTGGGCCTCTCTCACACACACGCGCAAATGCATGCCCCTTCCTGGAGAGAGAGAGAGAGAGAGAGAGAGAGAGAGAGAGAAGAGAGAGAGAGAGGTTCTAACTAATATGAAGAGAGAAAACAAGACAAGTTTGTCTCGTCATCAGTCATCGCTTCTGGAACCCATTCTGGAACCCATTGGGGACAGTTGCTTAAACGAAGCTGTTGTGATGCCTTCGAAAGAAAATCTGTGACCAGATCACTCTCCTTGCGAAACTGAAAATGAACTTACTAATACAATCGACGAGGTATCCAGAATGAAAAACTAACCACGAATTTATTACTGTTACATTTTAAAAGTCAAATTCTCTCGTACATCCATGAAAAATTCCGTTCGTCGTAATTTATATGGGCTTGAGTGTTGTATTACTTGTGATGTAATCACTAGAACTGCCATCTAAACAATTATTTGTACGATTAATTTCAGTAAAGTTATATTAATTTTGCTCAAAATAAGATAAATTTATCAAATTTTGTCTAAGAAATAAAACTGAAACGTATACACACGAAATAGGACTTATACGGACTACCCCACCACGGTAAAATAGAAGAAAGGCTTTCTCTGAAACTTTCCCTCTCTTTCTCACTTTCCATTTCCTGGCGGCTGAAGTAAGGAAAATCTCTCTCTCTCTCTCTCCGTTTCTTCATTGTCTCCTTAATCTCTATGTTATTATCACACTCAATTTTCAAGTCTTGCATTCAGCGCCTCCCAGCGGAAGGGATCCGAATTACACCGAGCCTTGGCGAACGATCTCTTCATGATGCCCTAGGGCCCTTAAGTACGAAAGCGTTCTGCTCTAGATTTTTTTTTTTAAAGAGAGAGAGAGAGAGAGAGAGAGAGAGAGAGAGAGAGAGAGAGAGAGAGAGAGAGAGATTTTCCTATATTTATTCTTATGAGTTTGTTTAATACCGAGGGAAGAATGAAAGCCATGTCTTTTCATTATTTACAATTATTACAATATATATAATATAATTATATATATTATTTATTCATATTATATATAATTATATAATATATATTATATATATATACATATCATACAGAGAGAGAGAGAGAGAGAGAGAAGAGAGAGAGAATTTTCCATTTTTATTATGACAAGATTGTTTAATACCGAGGGGGGGGAAGAATGAATGCCAAGTCCTTTTTTAATTTTTACTTTTATTCATTATTATATTATATATATATATATATATATATATATAAATATATATATATATAGTGGATATATAGAGAGCGAGAGAGAGAGAGAGAGAGAGAGAGAGAGAGAATATTCTTCACTTTTCCTCCTATTTCCTACTAGATAAAGAAAATTCAATCTCTTTCTTACATTTGGTCCTGGAAGAAAAGAGAGAGAGAGAGAGAGAGAGAGAGAGAGAGAGAGAGAGAATATATTTCACTCTTTTTCTCCTATTTTCCTACTAGATAAAAAAATTCATTCGTCTTACATTTGGTCCCTGGAAAAAGAAAAGAGAGAGAGAGAGAGAGAGAGCGATTTTTTTCCTTTTTTTTTTTCTATTTATAAAAGCCAGTACTCTGTTAACGTGGCATCAAAGGGCGTTGGTTGACTGGTCGAATTGGTTCAAGGATAGAGAAAAGGGAGAAGCTTGAGATGACTGAAAAAAAAAAAAAAAGTCAGAAAAATCGGGTTGTTGAAGAGGACCAGGGAGAGAAAAGGCGAGATATTGTTATCTTATTTAGGATGTAAGAATATTATTGGGGTAGGGTAGACAGCATGGTAACAGGATGCCGAAAAAATGGACAGAGAGAGAGAGAGAGAGAGAGAAACTTACAAATTTCTTCTCAGGTTTAATACCGAATGAACAACCTGACAATCATTCCCATTTCATTGTTTGCTTTACGAGAGAGAGAGAGAGAGAGAGAGAGAGAGAGAGAGAGAGAGAGAGAGAGTGTAATACGACACATGCGGACAGAAGAACTGTTCAATGGACTAGTATACACAAAAACATGCAAAAGAGACAGGTGGAAATAAACGCAAACACATACAGAAACGACTCAGACAGAAGCACTACTGATAAAGATGTAATAAAAGTGACAGTGGACTGGTGCGTTCGTTTGTTGGTGAGGGGCGGGTGGTGGTGGTGAACTGGTGGTGGGGTGGGGGTGGGGGTGGTTGGGGTGTTGGTTGGAGGTGGAGGTCTTTGATAGGGAGGAGTCGAAGAGAGGAGAAAAACAGCGGAGACCTTGACACAGTGGTTGGTTTCTGAGTGGGTGCCAGTTTTTACCAGGCCGCCCCTCAATCTGAGAAACCTGCGAGAGCGGGCGCCCCCAATGCAATGACCATACCTTTTTGGGGGTCACGCCCCGCCTGGGGTCTGGCTACTACCACCCCTCCTGCTCGCCTGGACCTGACGGGGCAGGTGCCTCGCTGGATGGTATTTTGGTGTTGCTGTGCTTGTTCTTCGTGGCAGGGCGGCTGCAGCAGCTGCTCCGGCTGCTGCTTGGGCGGTTTGTCAATGGGGGGGTGGGGGTTGGGGGGGGAAATGGGGTGGCTTGTGGGTGGTGGTGGTGGGGTGGGTTTAGTCAAGACTTGGCCAACAAAATCAAATTAGCCAATATCACTTTTCCGTTTTTACTTCGCTTGTTTCTTTTTTTTCTGTCAAAAGGCAGATGACCTTACTTGGTATACGATTTTAACCATATATATATATATATATATATATATATATATATATATATATATAGTATGTTATGTATATGAAATAGAGCTCAAGGCTTTGTAGTTGCAAGTGTATCCAAAAAAGAGCAAAGGATTTGAGAAGTTAATAGGGCATTTTGGCTATTACAATTTCACATGTATCTGGTAAAAAAAGACCATGTAGATTCTACACACACGCATATAAATACATATATATGCGTGTATGTGTGTATACTCGTCCCTATAATCACACCCCAAGTGCAAATACATCGACTTAGGAATACTCTGATACACGTCTACAACGAATATAATCACTGTAGGATTATTATAACCGTACAACACCTCGAAAAAAAAAAAACCCACTACTCTATAAACATCGATTCAATTTAACCCGCGTCCCCTCCCTAAATACCCGTCACTGTTCACGACTCTGCTTCGGCCTTTGCAAAAAAAGAATTCTCTCGCGCTGGTTTTGCAAGCCCCAAGTAGTACCATTTAATCAGAGTGGAACCGAAATTCGTTGGAAATCGAGTCCCTGAAGAAAAATTCGGTCATTGTCATAACGCCGCCCCGAGGTCAAACCCGGGTCACGTTAACCAATGAACGAGGACTTTTTCTGAGGGCGTTGAGCGCTGTAGAAACTTTCATTCCAGCCCGATTCGAGTTTCAACAGAACTCTTGATTTCGTTCTGTTGCCTTACGTCACCTGAATAGACGTATATCTTCGCGTACAGTTGTACATCTATTATATAAATAGCGAGGAACTTTTTTCTGATATAGCAATATGTGATGAACAGGTAGTTTCATTTCCATAATTTTTGTCAGCGGATAATCTGTCTCATACATGAAGCTATACATACAATTATTTTAAAATATATACGTAATTATATAATATTCTTTGATAAAAGTGTATATTTTACATTGGGAAAAAGCTTCCAAAAATCAACAAAATTTCTATTCTTAATTTATGTAGCCTTAATATGAACCTGTTACACCTAAACATTTAATTCAATCGATGACATAAGTTAAAAACTAACGTGATTTGTGCAGTAAAATAATTATTTCATTCTTAATGACATTACAAATGTAGATTCAAGTAGGTCACAAAGGGCAGAAACCAAACGCCAAGACTTTAACTTGATATGAACAAGGTTCGGTTCAAGAGACAATAAGTAGGTGAAGGGTATTAAATCACTCGTATAAATATTAAACTTTCCTTTAATGATGCCTGAAATTATATGTTCCGTGTTCGTCCCTTAAACTTTTCCTATAATGCCAACGTAATTATACGTAACAACAAAGAAGTATATGCATATGCAATATAT